>NW_025213930.1:22568-24380 GCF_004010195.1 Chiloscyllium plagiosum | reverse complement strand
CAGTGGCAGAGATATAGGCAGCGCATTTTGAAATCGCTGGGGCAGAAGGTAACAGGAATGTTTCAAGGAGGTTGGAGATTTACGCAGCGTGTTGCAGTGGCCTCCCTGCTGAAGCGATTAACCCTCTCTGTTTCCCGAGTGTGCCAAAGTCGTGAAAAATACGACAGGCATAATGGAGTCAATGTAAATGTTGGCGGTGTGACCTTTTGATATGATGCATTCCCAAGTAAGCATGAACAGCTCTGCAGGCTGTGCAGTTGTAACATTGCACCTTATTCTAGGATAGTGAAAGAGGTGCAGACGGCATACACTGCCAGTGTGCGGTGTCCGAGTGCCTGAAGGAGGACCCATCGCAAAGGGCATGAGGTCAACATTGTCTAAAGTAGTTTCCGAGAGGCCAGGGCGCGGGGTGACGGCCTGTTGCATGGGGTCTAAACAGTCATGGTCGTCCGCGGTTGCGTTCTGTTTGAGTGGAAGTAGTGTGGCAGGGTTCAAGGCAAGAACACCCTGTAGAGAAAGGTTAGCTTTGGACAATAAAGCGAGCTCATAGCCAATTCTCCGGGTGGCAGTGAAATGTGGGGTTGCTGATGAATCGAACAGCAGGGATACCAAATGGGAAACCAACAGTGCATGGGTGATCCAGCACGATGAGGGGTGTTTTTTTTTCTACAGTTAACATGGCTGTTGGCACAGCTCGCAAACATGCCAGCATTCCTCTTCAAACAGGCAGTACGTGTCCAGAGTTAAATGAAACAGGGCGCTGGAGATCTCCAGCTTTTTAACCAGTGTTAAAGAGCTATTTGTAAATCCGTCGGACTCATTGACTTGGAGGGAGAAGGGCTGAGTGTAGTTTGCAACCTGCAGGGCAGGAGCAGAGACAAGTCACTGCTTTATTTCGGTGAATGCCCGATCCACAATTTCATTTAGTGCATTTTCGCTGACTGCCGTAGTGGTTCGTCAATGGCAAGGAGGTCAGGGATACAGTGCCTGCAGTAATTCGCCATGCCCAGGAAAGCCTGCAGTCACGTTCTTGTGGCTGGAGGGGAAACTGACTAGTGGCTGCGATTTTCTATCTCGATACTGCACTGAGGCCATGTAAGAGTTTGTATCCCAACTACTGTACTTTATACTGGCAAAGTTGCATTTTCTTTCCATTGAAACCCTGTGTCCATCTATTGCTCGACAGCAGAGCAACGCTACAGAGTCCTGCATGCATGTTTTAGCGCAGGTGAATATCGTCCACATATTCGAGGAGGGTGCTGTTTCACGGTATGAGTAGAGTGCAGAGGCATAGATGGTGGGGCTCTCTGTGGAACACTGGGGATCAAGGTCCATGTGCACTGGCAGCCATCGTATCTAAAAACGAAAAGGTACTGACTGTCAGGTGACAATGTGATGGAGACAAAACCTGATCAGAGATCAATTACAAAAAAAAATGAGTGGCGGTAGCAGGGGTGCTGGTGAGTATGACGTTACTGTCCGAGACCACTGGGGAGCCATGAATAACAATTGGATTCAAGCCCTCAGACCCTGGACAAAACGCCACTTTCCTAGCTGCATGGGTATTGGAATGTGTTGGGTGGGTGCATTACAGGCACCTATTGTAGGAACTAGGACAACCTGTTGTACGAGGATGTCACTCACCGGCTTGATCCCTTGTACTGCTGCTGGCGTCAGTTTGTATTGCCGTATAGACAGCAGGATGTCTCTCTGCTTGAGTGTGGCAGGGTGTAGTGGGGAGGACCTCACCTGGCCTTCCTGGTCGGGGTGGTGTGCCTACAGTGACGCTGGAGGATTAGCTAGCAACAGGGA
>NW_025213930.1:18413-21704 GCF_004010195.1 Chiloscyllium plagiosum | reverse complement strand
CTTACTTTAAAGCTATGCCCCCTTGTAATACCCGGCTCCATACGCGGGAAAAGGTTCATACTGTTGACCCTATCTAACCCCCTAATCATCTTGTACACCTCAATCAAGTCACCCCTAAACCTTCTTTTCTCTAATGAAAACAGCCCGAAGTGCCTCAGTCTTTCCTCATACGATTTTCCTTCCATACCAGGCAACATCCTGGTAAACCTCCTCTGCACCCGTTCCAGTGCCTCCACATCCTTCCTATAGTATGGCGACCAAAACTGCACACAATATTCCAGATGCTGCCGTACCAGAGTCTTATACAACTGCATCATGACCTCAGGACTCCGGAACTCAATTCCTCTACCTATAAAAGCCAGTACGCCATATGCCTTCCTCACCGCACTATTTACCTGGGTGGCAACTTTCAGAGATCTGTGTACATGGACACCAAGATCCCTCTGCTCATCCACACTACCAAGTATCCGATCATTAGCCCAGTACCCCATCTTTTTGTTATTCTTCCCAAAGTGAATCACCTCACACTTAGCTACATTGTATTCCATTTGCCACCTTTCTGCCCAGCTCTGCAGCTTCTCTATATCCTGCTGTAACCTGCCACATGCTTCCTCACTGTCAACAACTCCTCCGACTTTCGTATCATCCGCAAACTTGCTCACCCAATCTTCTAACCCCTCTTCCAGGTCATTTATAAAAATGACAAACAGCAATGGTCCCAAAACAGATCCTTGCGGAACACCGCTAGTGACGGCACTCCATGAAGAAACTTTGCCATCAACTACTACCCTCTGTCTTCTTCCATCCAGCCAATTCCTAATCCAAACCTCCAACTCACCCTCAATGCTATATCTCCGTATTTTCTGCAGTAGCCTACCATGGGGAACCTTATCAAACGCCTTACTAAAATCCATATATACCACATCTACCGCTTTCCCCTCATCAACCTCCTTCGTCACCTTTTCAAAGAATTTATCTCGGAAAAAATTCTACAGAGGGGGATTCAAGCCAGGAGGTGGCCCAGAGTCCACCAGAAAAGAGATGATCCGCCTCCAAACCTCCACAGCCACCATCGGATTTTTGGACAGGGAGTTGGAGAAGCATATTGAGACCAACTGCAAAACACCCCTCGTGACAGCCCCAGTTGCTTTCTGCGGCATTTGGGAAGGGATCGTGCATGGTTTAGGCAGTCTGCTAAGGTTGTCACTGTGGAGTTGTGGGCTGCTGTCGTCCTCCAGGGAGTGGGGGAGGATGGAGGGGCCTGAGCGTCCCTGACTGGGTTCTGACCAGCACTATTCTGACCACTGTCCCGATTTGCCACAGTTTTGACATTGTCCTTTCTGAAATCGATTAGATATCTGGACCGATCTTGTAGTGTATTTCCGGCAGTCCAGTTGTGCGCTTCGGAGAATGCCCTCGTTTGCTTTGGCATGGTGAACAGCCCAGCAATGTCCACGTTACTGAGTATGGTCAAAGAGACCCCCAGGCCATCGTATGCCAAGTGAGAATATGTAGTATATATACGTGAGCATATGGAGGGAGCATGCAGTTCACTCGGGTCTGCACAGACATCTTTTCATTTTCTGCAATGAATGCCCGTCAAGGAGTCCCAGACCTCACTAAACCAGGCAATGCAATCGGGCAAGGGCTAGTCTGCTCTCTGTAGACACCGGGTTACAGCACCAGAGTCGACTTGCTGTCTTGCGCTGGCATTTATTGCATCCTTCACGGTGCTGTCCAGCCATTTCTCCCGGTCAGTAGTGGTGTCCCAGGGTTGGTTGGGAAAGTCAATAGTAGGGCGAATGGTCGCCCAGTGGGCCCCGTACACGAGCTGCAATCGGGTCTGCACATTTTGGGCAAACGGTTTTGGATTATTAAAATTTGGAATAGCCAAGTGTAGACTGGGAGTGGGGGCTTCAACAGGTCTGTGGCATCTTACAGCATGGGCTGGACCATTGCATGCGTCCAGGACTAATCGAGGGGAGTAGAGCCACAGCTGGTGCCCTGGTTTCTCTGGGCAGCAGCTTCTTGTGATTCTGGGTCTACCATTTGTGTTGGGCAGTCGTGATGGTTCGGACTTAATGCCGGCTGCTGTTTCTTGCTGGAAGCTTCTCATGAGATTGCGTGGTGAGAAATGCAGCCACTTCATTGACAGTGGGTCAGGCGGTTCAGCTGGTAGGGTACGTTTCCGAGAAACGGCGTGGGGCCTTGTCGAATGTTATTGGGATCTCCGCCATCAGGGGGTTATTGCGACCGTCTTTTTAATTCTGGGGCTGATGCTGTTTAGCAATGTCCCAAAAATGTTCAAGGCACTGAGGGATGTAAAGGGTATCCCAGGAGGGCTCCCTGAGCCATCCCGTAATGGCCATGGCCCAGTAATCAATCGTATCCAATTTAAAGGCTCCTCCACATGGCCAATCCCCTTGGGAACTGGTGTAAATGCTTCCTGTGCAGGGGATACATTCCGGTTGTCACCTGTATCTTTTAGCATGGTGTCTACCGGTGAACTAGGTGTAACAAGAGCATCTCCAAACTTTGTCTGGAAATTCATGCAGTTACCATGGCTTCTTTACATCATCTTGCTCATCTTCGGCACAGTGCGGTCTCACCACGTAGTTGGGGTTACCCAGCTTCCGCAGATGACACCTTCCGGCAGAGGGTGGATATCCGTGTCCCATGGCGTACTGGACGTCCTTGGTTGAGTGCTAAGTGCTGTACTTTGTCTTTCGAGGAAGAATGAACAGAGAGAGGGCTTATTGAACACACAAGCTGCAAGAGATTGACACGTTAAGTATTCGAGCATGTCCTCGCTGACCACAATGTAGACAAACAGTTTACGGATGGTGAACACACTCAGACGAACCGCAAAGCAAATAGGCACACACAAAACAAACACTCAGAAACCATAGAATAGAAAACAGTGAATAGGTCGGTCCCCTGTCAATTTCATTCAATCTTGCCAGACTTCCGTTGGCTGACCGTGTTTCCCCTGGCTGGATCAACGTTTTGGCACAAGCCCTGGTTCAAGTTGGATCACGCGTCTGCCAAATTACTTAAAATTTAGTTGATCAGTTTAGGTCCTTACCCTACTGCCTCCTTAGGCCAAGTCCGTAGTTGCTGAAGGCTGAACTGCTGCATTGGTTGGATTAGAATTGTGGCTAACATCCTGAGTCGTCCAACCTTAACTCGGCCTGACCCGCTGTGGCAGGTCTAGCCGCCAAGTGTGAATTGGGATAATTTTAAAATGTCTTTTTCGCTTAACCTGTTGAGAGGAAAGGGGCTACCGTCCAC
>NW_025213930.1:6525-18396 GCF_004010195.1 Chiloscyllium plagiosum | reverse complement strand
AAGTAAAGACTGCAGATGCTGGAGATCAGAGTCTAGATGAGAGTGGTGGTGGGAAAGCACAGCATGTCAGGCAGCATTCGAGGATGAGGAACATCGACGTTTCAGGCAAAATAACTTCATCAGGGAGCCTCCGTGGGGAAGAGATAAATGCGAGGGGGCGTGGCGCTGGGGAGAAAGTAGGCAAGTGTACAAGAGGTGGATGGTGATGGGGTTGAAGGAGATAGGTGAGAGAGGAAAGTCGAGAGGATAGTTAAGAAGAAAGATTGCTGGTAGGACAGTTCATGAGGATGGTGCTGAGCTGGAAGGTAAGAGCTGGGGTGTGGAAGTGGTTGGGGAAATGAGTAAACTGGTGAAGTCCACATTGATACCCTGGGGTTTAAGTGTACTAAGGTGGAAGTTCATGCATTCTTCCACCAGGCATCGGGTAGTGGGGGAGTGGCGTCTGAGGAGGCCCGGGAATTGCATGTCTACGGCAGAGTGGCAGGGGGAGTTGACACGTTGGGACAAGGTGCGGTGGGGTTGATTGGAGCGGGTGTGGCGGAGATGTTCCCTAAAGCGCTCTGTGCAAAGGCGTCCCGTCTCCCCAATGTAAAGGAGTCCACGTCGGGAGCAACTGATAAAAGAAATGACATTGGCAGATGTGCAGGTAGAAATTTGATGGATGTGGAAGGTTCCTTTGGGGCCTGGGATGGAAGTGAGGGGGAGGTGTTCGCGCAAGTTTTGCAATTCCTGAGTTGGCAGGGGAAGGTGCCAGGAAGAGAGGATAGGTTGTTGGGTGCGTGGACCAGACCAGGTCATCAAGGAGGGAACGGTCTTTGCGGAAAGTGGAAAGGTGTGGCGTCTCTCGACGTCACCTTAACTCTCTTCCTCGAATTAAAAATTTAGCCAGCTTTTATAATAATGTTGCACAATGAGGTTGTGGAAAATGGGGAAATTACAATGTATTTGAAAAATAAGCAATCCATTTACAATTGTGATAATTGCAAAACATCTAACAGAAGAATGTTCTGATTGCTGAAATGTAAATTTCTGGCAGCATCAAACAGTTCTTGATGGGATCAGTAGATTCCAGCTCTCTTCAAGGGTTGGTAAGCTATTCTATTTTGAAACAATAATGCGATTCCATTGTTTCTCTCTTGTGAGCGAGGTATTTGGGTGACCCACCATCTGACCTACCTGTGGCTTTGTGTGGCTTTGGTATCACTGGGGTAGGAGACTGCTCTTTCAGTATTGGCTAAGCTGTGTTGACCGAATCCAGGAAGCTTATTGTTCGTTTGTTATGAACGTATTCTCTGGTCTGTGAGTGACTATGATCATATCTGGTTGTCCTGTCAGACTGTTTGGTCAATGCTAAGGTATTCTGGGTATTTCTTGTCTGGTTTGGACAGGCTTGATTTTCCCTTCTGTGTGGGCAAGTATGGGTGGGCAGGTTGATAGATCTTGTTCCCACATCTAGGGTATAAGACGGGGCTGGGAATTGAAAACTTGAGAGAAGACCTGCTAACTCCTGGCATGTAAAAAGCTGCTTGAAAACATCTCTTTTCAAAGTACATTTTCCATCAGTAACGTGTGATACAGAAATCCCTAATAAGGGGAGAAGAAGACATAGCAAAATCCGAAGACAAGAACATACAGCTGCCTGGTTTTGAGATAAGAAGTATTGTTTAGTTAATCTTAATTGGGAGTTTTATCGGATAAGTATTTTAAAGAGAAGTTGAAAGATAGATTAGAGAACTAAATTGCAGATAGTGGTTAGATAATTATTCTCTGCTATATTTTAAGAAATAAAGTTGTTAAGATTTACTTTACATAGTTCTTGCCCACTCGAAGTTTTACAGATTACTGCACGGGGCTAATCTTTTCTCTGTTGCTGATTTTAAATTAAGCAGGAGAGCAGACCCCGAATAAGAGTTGGCGAAAGAAAGTTCTGCATTTGTAACACCAATGGGCTATATCAGCTTAAGGTGATGTCTTTGGAATGGAAATCACGCCCGCCACATTCCAAATACTCAAGAATAGAGTTGTTGTTCGTTTACAAACGGTATAGCCTATTTGGACAAAGCAGTGATTTTTTTTAATTCTAGGAAGATTACATGATGCACTTGGAAGAGCTCTTTGAACGAGTTTGAGAAGCAAAACTGGTGATTAACTAAAATAAAACGGAATTGGCAAAATCAGAACTGACGTAATTTTGATATTACATCAGTCATGGAAGGTTAAACCCACGAACGCAAAGATAAAGTTTATCGAGGAATTTCCTTGCACAGGATGCCCGGTTCAAAGTTCTTGTCTTCGGATCTTCCTGTGTCTTCTTTACTCCTTATTAGGAACGTTAGCCAGCGTTTACAGGAGAATAACACATATGGACCAAATATTAAACTACAGAAGCAAATATCCCAACATCCACAAACGAAGCTCATCAGAATATCACTTCAACGAGCTAACACACACTGCGGCACAGAGGAACTACGCAGACCAGAGGGAAATCACCTGCATCGTGCATTGAAAACGAATGTGTACCCAATGACCACAGTCCGCCGATTTCCCAGCAACAAACTCAAATAAGCAGACGGTACACGTCCAGAAACCCGAGCCATACTCCGCTATATCAAAGACATCTCGGAAATGACTGCCAGACTACTCAGACATCTTGGCATCATGGGAGTCCACACACCCACCAACACACGAAAGCAGCAGCTAATGAAAATGAATGGACCTATGTAGCCAACAAGCAAAACTAATGTCATTTACAAGAACTGCAACAGACACTACATAGGACAAACTCGCAGAAAACTACCCACCATGATACATGAATACCAACTAGCCACAAAACGACTTGACCCTCTCTCACCAGTATCCTTTCATACAGATAAGGAAAGACATCACGTCGACTGGGACAACAAATCCATCTTCGAAAATGCCAAACAGAGACACACACGAGAATTCCTAGAAGCATGTCATTCCATCCCGAACTCTATCAACAAACACATCGAGTTAGACCCCATCTCCCACCCACTTGGAAAAAGAACAGGAAATCATATCACCACAGGAAATGACATCACCTCAGGAAATAATATCACCAACCCAAAGAAACCCAAACATATAAATAGTAAGTAGGAATCATGTACACTGTTTTGACTGATGCCAAGTGAAGACGTTACCTTGTCGAGTTCACGATACTTCTTGACATGAACCTCTCAGTTAAGTGAGCAAACCTACATACACACTTATCTGCTTTTGGAACAGGTCGCAATTGAGTATTACAAGGACTATATGATGCCTGAAGCACTCCTGCGTCCAGTAGTCCCCGTATTGTTCCTGCCAATTCCTCCTCTGCCTCTTGGTTCAAAGGATACTGCGAACATCTACATAAATATGCCCCCAACTTTAACCTAATTTCCAATGGATTCGCTGATTTCATTCTCCCCACATCCGTATCATGTTGTGACCATCACCGAACTGGCAGTGCATCCAACCAATAATCAAGCAGATGGCCAGTTCCTCCAGCTATCATTTGCATACACCGTTGGTAAACTACATCATTGGTGTTCCCCAGCATTCCTATATAAAGCACAATTCGAAAATAGTTATCATCGCCAGATTTCCAGACTCCTGGCGTAGTCATCTGCTAATCATTTCTACATGCTTAACCATGGATGCCAAATCTTTGGACTGATGTTGCTCATTTGCTAACCATGTCACATTGGCCCAAGCACCTGGCACACGAGCCATTTCTCTAGAAAATCATTTTTGTTACCGATATGTTGCTCCCTGCTTCCCTATCACTATAGCTTTACATTGTAAATGCTGTGTGGAGGCAACCTCACAGTGCCAATGCTCCTCAAGTACTTTACTCTGCCTCCCGTGAAAGAAACACTGCACAATGCAGCTCAGACTTCGGTGGTGCAGCCAAAGGCAGTAAAGCAAAAGCATGTTTCCTCCAATTTTCCTAAGTTTCCCAAATCTAACTACCCAGGTCACCTATCTCATATTTTTAGGCCTTTCTTTCTCCCTACAACGATAACTGAGAATTTGCTTTGTCGACATTAAATACCTTTTGAGTACATTCCAATTTTAATTTTAACTTCAATAAAGCGTCCTGGCCCAGCAAATTAATTGATGTCCCATTAGACACTAATAAATACAAGACAACTGTTTGACTGTCCACTTGCAAACTTACTGGAATTGTAAAGCGGCTTACCCGAAAACGCTACAGTCTTAGCAAATTTACGTGACATGTGAACGTGGGCGGTATATTGTGTTTGGGCGCAAGTATATGTAGCTCAACTATCTATCACCCTAAACGTCAACGGTTTTCTCCACACTAACCAGTACAATAGCTTCCTGTTCAGCTTCCCACGTTAACATAGGATGTAGCCCCTTCACACAGGGGTTCTCTGGGTACACTTAATACATCCTATTTCGACTTACAGGTCCCATCTGGCCTGCAGGGATTGTTGCGGGTCAGCTGCACGTCCGTGACTCAGAGGTGCACCCCGGGTCCAGGAGGCCCAGGGCCAATATGAACACATCTCTCCTTAAATGGCCTGGTTGATAATACCCCGAACACACTATTCCTGATCCTCTCTGAATCTGACTTCTCACCATATCCTTTAGCGCCCCCACCTCCTTGTCCCTGTCCTTGGAAACTTTAGTTCCGCCAACGCTGTCGCTTAATTTTATTTTGCCCTTTGTATGGTACTTCTGGAAAATGTCCCTCCAAAAACATTTCTTATCGGCATGTGGCCTTGCCATGTGGCGTTAGGGTGCTCTCCCAACACAGCATGGAATTCATTACATTAGCGTCGATCAACCGATCTGTCACTGGCAACATCGCCTTGCGTTTCTCTCTTTCATTCTTTTTAGATTCCTTGAGCTGCAGTAGTGAAAAAGTTCTTTGCACTTCCTCCTGTTACTCAGCCAGCTTCTTATTGTCTTTCCAGTATCTCTCGACTGCATGGACTACATAATCTCTGACGTCTTGGCGGTTCATCGACGTCAGACCGCTACCTTCTCTAACTTAGATTTGAATTGAGATGTCATGGCCTCAACAATAGCAGTCTGGAACATTGTGGTCAGCAGTTGACCACCTTCCGCCACTTGATCCATTTCAAGATGCCACTTTTTCAACTGCTTTTCCAGGTAGGCTCCTGGGTTTTCAGTGTCTCCCAGTGGATTTCTCTCAAAGCTTAGGGATCAATCTTGTGCGGATAACAATCTCTAAGTGCCAGCCACGCATTCTGTCTTACTCGATCAAGTGCAGCACCATCAATCATCGGGTTGTTCACCATATGCTTCAGCCACGCTCAATTCATTATCTCTATTAATTCGTGAGTCCCAACACCTTTGTTAACGGTGACTTCAATCCCTCATAGCCAACAACCACCCTATAGTTTCATCCTGAATGTCTCTAATCCACTTTCCTGCTCTGTCATGAAAATTGTGCAACACGTTTCTCAGCCTTTCTAGATCCTAGGTTCCCAAGGAATGGATTTTATCAGCAATGACAGTATCTTTCCCTGTGACAGCTTCTTTCCCTTATTAAAACTGCTACATTGTATTTCCTCATCAGATTCCACTTCAGAACTCACTTCGTATCTTGCCATTCTTTTTTCGCTTCCTCTCCTTGTGCCCATTTTCCTGAACACATTACTGCGTCCACTGTTCCCCCCATTACTGTCAGTATCACCGTCCGCCTGTTTCTGCCCAACATCCATGCAAAGCTTTAAATATGCCTCATAATCCCTCCGTTCTCTAATTTGTATTGCTCCCGAATTTCACCTCTAAGTCTCTCTTTTTCCATGTCAAAAGCACCCAGTTGTGCTTGCTTCGTCGCCTGCTCTGCCTCCCGTTTTATTCTTAACATATTGTATTCTGGCTCAGCTTCTTCCCAATTAAATTTCCCCTTTAACTGTAATGTCCCCCTTACTGCAGGACAGTGTGTTACATTCTCTCCATCTAAATGGGTGTGTGTATGTGGATTGGGGGGGAGGGGGCGAAGGAGCGAGGGTGAAGTTCCAAGTCTTCCAAACTGGGATATATAGATGTTGTTCCCTGATGGGCCCCCATGAATGAAGACCCTTTATTCTTCATTGGGTACGCGGAGATGGTTTGATGGCCACCCTTTGTGAAGAGAAACTGCTTTCTCTGCTCTCTGGCAACCCCATCAGTCGCAAGTGATGCCTGAATAACGTTCTGCAAATCCACTCCTTCAACTCGAATTACCTTTAAAATTTCCACCTCCTATTCTCTCTTCAACATTCTCTTCTTTGATTTATCCTTACGTCTGTAATTGTCAATTAAACCTTGCATTTCATCACACATATTCATATCAAAGGTACCTTCTTCCATTCATT
Organism: Chiloscyllium plagiosum; assembly: GCF_004010195.1. NCBI lineage: Eukaryota > Metazoa > Chordata > Chondrichthyes > Orectolobiformes > Hemiscylliidae > Chiloscyllium > Chiloscyllium plagiosum. The sequence continues at coordinate 12,040 of NW_025213930.1, read as the reverse complement.
ATGTTAATAAATCCTTAGTTTTACTTTCCACTTTTTCAGAAATTTATATGATATCGCTTCTTAGTACTGGAAATTCCTCCGTCAATATTCCAACTGCAGTCCTTTTTTTCATCGTGACATAGATTTCTATCTCGCGAAAATATTATCTCTGTTTTCACAAATCACACCCTTATGACTTAGAAGTCCAATTGTGCCTCGTCAGTTCGTATATGTTTTTCCCGAATTCCTCAATTTGCAATTGTCCCTTACCAACCAATCAGTTCTATCCTCATTCGTTCTGCCAGTACTATTCTCGGACTCTAGCCACAGAATACACGATGGTTCCACGAAACTTTCTCCAGAAGAAAAATGTATATCTTATATTCCTACAGGGCAAATTAAAATCAAAGCACTCCTGGATCTCGAGCTCCAGGGAACAAAACAGAAATGTTTGACCACCAACAAACAATTGTGCATGCAAACTAGATCAGAACGGTTAAACTGTCGAGTCTGTCTCTCTCACACACGCACAGGCACAAGCTAAACCTTTCTGAAAGCCAGAACTTCTCTCTCTCACACTAACACGCACACACACAGACACACACATATGCACAGCCTTTCTTCAAGCCAGAGCTTGTCTCTCTCACACATGCACATACATAAACAAAGCCTTTCTGCAAGTCAGAGCTTCTCTCTCTCTCTCTTTCTCTCTCTCTCTCACACACAAACGTCCTGCAATCAGTCAGTAGCTCAGCACTGAGCCATTATTTTTTTCTCTCTCTATTTCAGAACCTTGCATAAATAGTTCCTTTGTTCATTTCTAAAAGCACTGTTCAGTTACCATACAGACCTGGTCTTAAACATTCAACAGTCCAGTATCACTTTAACACTCTGATAATCTCTATTATTTAACTTTTAATCAGCCAATCTGCCGATTTCGAATTTCATCTAAATCACTATTACTACCATTAAAACATGCCTTATAGGTTCCTGATCGCTCACACCCCTTTATGTTCCTTTTCGTTTTGTCTTGCTTTTCTTTATTTTCGTAAAACTTAAAATTTTATTTTCTTAAAGCTTCACAGAAATGTAAACACACCACGTGGAGATTTGTCTCAATCCCTTTCGTCTCGAACTGCATACCCCTTGTGTAGTTTTCCTGAACTGTTGTCTGCGTCTCCTGAAAGTTTTCTTTACCACCCCGCCCCCTTCTGGTTCTTTGGATCGGAGAGACCCGCCAGTAGTTTTCTGCGTTCCCGAGAAACTACCGTACTTGACAGAATATTGTCCAAATTAGCAGCAAAACGCTTACCCTTTCTTTTGTGGGTGCCCAGCCATTTTACTCCGTCTGTTTCAGGAGAGCTGTTGGTTCAACTGGGAAGTGCCCTGCGGCTGCAGCCTCTTTTCAGAGGAAATATTCTTTTCCCGGTCCCATCTGGCATGTCAAATTTGTTGTGGAAGAACCACTCAAAATTCCAGAAAAATAACCGGGAAACGCAGAAAATCCGTCATCAAATTAAACTCAAGTCTTAAAAAGCAAAGCTATGTCAGCCAGCAAAATGTATCCACTGAGTGCGCACAGACTGGTTGTTCTTCTGCAGTTTATAGAGTTGTTGTTCCCCGCCTATTGGAAAACGTTAGCAGAGCAAATCATGCTGGGTTGCTTTGTCTTTCGAAACTTATCTGCGCCTGCCACACTGGTTCCCTACATTGCACTTAACCTATCACATTACAACACCATCGTCTTCAGCATTAGCTCATCTTCCAGTGATTTAACAAGACGATCACAATGTACTACCATCTTCTACTTCTGGAGCCCTGTAATATGATCCGGGGCCTGCATTACAACAAGAAGTTAACTTCGTAACTGCCAGAATAACTTTCATAACACCAGTTCAGCAATGATGCTACGAAATGGCAGACCAACTTGAGAGGCTGAATTTCCTCTTATATCCTATGTTATTATGCTTGAGTTGGAGGAAATTTAGACGAGCCTAAATACCTCCAACATGTGCCTTCAATACTTTTGTTCGTACATTTTCAAAGCCTCAGCCATTTTGTGTCTATTACATTATCTGTTTTGCGATTTCCCTTTGATTGAATAAGCTGCATATTGATAGATTATTTGTTATTTGCAATTACTCGTCAATTTTCGGCAGAGTTTAAAAAAAAAAGCTGCAACATCTGAGGCCTGGAATAAACTTCTGAGGAAGGCATACTGGACGCGAACTGTTGCTCTGATTTTATCCACAGCCGATGCCAGACATGATGAGCATCTCCCAGCAATTTCTGTTATTGTTTTTGATTTACAGCATGAGTTGCACAGCAACGATCGATAGCAATTTTTTTCTCTCCCCGATTGGGGTTGTAACTTACTAGGGGAGAGCGGAAACGTTTCGGGGAGATAAGCGTGGGAAGTTCTTTATGTGCAGGGCGATGGGTGCATGGAATACATTGCCAATAAAGGTGGCAGATGTGGGCACGATAACATCATTTAAGATGTATCAGACAGATTCGTGAAAGGAAAGTGAGTAGAGGGATACAGGCGCTTCGAAAATGAGCTACAGGTATAGATGGAGTCTCTAGATTCACGCACTTTTCAAGGGCTGAGTGGCCTGCTCTTGTGCTGAAATTTACATTGTTATGTGGTTTTTTCTTCTTGGGTGCGTAATGCACTTTCTTCGTAAACGAATGGAAAAGAATTATAACAGTTTGCAGGAGAAGAGAACTGAACTTTCCACAGAAAATGTCCATTTCTCAGCATGGCGAGGCATTCGACTCTGCTCAGTTCTGTGTCCAATATCCAGGCAGTCTGGTCTGCCAATGAGAATGAAATTAACTGGGATGAATCTGGATGTTCTCTTTATCTCATTTTTTTACAACAGGACCCAGGCAGTTAACAAAACATTTGTGTCCTCCACGACGTTCAAAATCACAGCAGACGCTGTGCTAATCCATTGTAAACTGTTAATGCACTATCTCAAAACAACCAATTATCTCCCTGGAGCCTGACGTGAGGTATATAGGGTAACATTTTCTTTCAGAAATATTTTCTATCTTCTGATAGAAACACAAAGAGTACCTCCAGGTTTAGTTTGCCATTGACTATCCCATCATTGTCGCATTCAGACTGACAGGTAGAGCAGTGTTGTTACTGTTCTATCGCAGAAAACATTTTTCAGCTATCTCAATACGTTCGCATTATCACTTTCATTTCTATTTTTTTATTTATTACAAGGTCATATATCTTTTCTCAATCTCTGGAAGAATGTCGTATTTTCACTTGTTTAATTTCTTATCCGTTGCAAATTCACATTTTGCACATTCGTAGTACTAATACGATTTTAAAGTTGCATTACTTATTCAATTTCAAAATTAATGCAACTCTCTGTTAAAATTGATTCTATAGCGCGAAACCAGCGTATTTAGTTCTTATCAGATGGTGCATATTTTCCACTTGTAAGTCTCTCTATATTCTGTGATCGAAATCAATTCGGTGTTTTCATTTTATGTATTCAGGCAATTTTGACGAACAGCGGCTGATGTCAGTTCCTGTCTGCTGTGTTATTTGAAGGGGAACTGGTGAATGGCCATACTGCTATCAAGGTGCAAATTGAATGCCGTTGTGCTGCAGGAAATGTGTGACTATTCAGAAAATTATATTATGCTTTAGACTGAGATATGACTCTACATACTGTTGAATTATCAGACTGCTGTCACATCATACATTAATTTGTGAAGGGACGACTGGCTAGTGGAAGGATTTCAAAAATGTGATAATGGATGTTCATAGGAATGTTGTTCCTATTAGGGAGAATGCAAGCCAGTAAGTGTGGGGTAAAAGGATGAATAAAGCTATTGATGCTCTCTTCAATAGAAATGAAGACATATGTGAGGTGGAATTTTTTGATTAAGTGAATATTTCGACGTGTACGAGGGGTGTAGAGGCATTCATCAGATAATACCTAGATTGTGTAAGCACTCCATTTGTCCAATCGAGGGTCAAGAGTGTGGTGCTAGAATAACACAGTAGGTCAAGCAGAATGCGAGGAGCAGGAGAATCGACGTTCATTTGTCCCACCGAGTCCACATCATCCCTCTGAAGCTAATTATATCCATGCCCATACACATCCCAATACTTACTGGGAAGTTACAGAACAAAGTGTGAGGCCACGAACACATGTATTTGTATCATGCATAGACACACGTGAGGGGATGGAGGATTGGAAGCTGGTAAATGTTAAGAATTTATTGAAGAACGTTTCCAACGAGAAGCCTGTGAATTAGTGACTGGTGAATTTGCCATCAGTAATGGTAAGTTTTTTTTTATAGATTAGATTACAGTGTGGAAACAGGCCCTTCGGCCCAACAAGTGATTGCGGTTGTTTGCGATGTGACCAAGAAGCCAATGAATGCAGAAACGTAGACATTGTCCACATAGACTTCAGTAAAGCGTTTGAAAAGTGTCTGCGTGTTAGATTAATGTGCAAAAATCGATCACACAGCATTCAGACAAGCGTTGTCAATTGGATGCAAAACTACATTTATGGTAGGAGACAGAGGGTGATAGTGACCAGTTGTTTTTCGAACTGACGGCCTGTTACCAGCGATGTTCCACAGGGATTTGTATTGGGTTCAATGTAGCTTTTGAATATTATAAACGATTTGGTTATGAATTCAGGCAGCATGTTTAATACAGTTTGTGCATTACACCAAAACAGATAGTATAATGCATAATGAAGAAATTTACCTCTCTTTAAAAGGTTTTCTTGTAAACCTTGACCAATTGTGCTGAGGGGCGGCAGAATGAGTTTAATTTGGATAAATTTAAAATTCAATTTGATTTTTTTTTGTAAAACGAGCCAGGACATGACTTGTAAGTTAACTGTAGCGCCCGAGGTAGTTTTGTCAATCAGAGGGACCAAGCGGTTCATGTACGCAGTTCTTTGAAAGTTGTGTTATGAGTAGGCAGGAATGTTAAAAAGGCATTTCACATGCTTGAGCTATTGCTCAGACGATTGAGAATTGGATTTGATATGTTATGTTGAGATTGCACAGGGTGTCTTTAAGGCTGCTTTTGGAATAACGTATACAGATCTGGTTTTTAGATTAGATTTCATTACAGTGTGGAAACAGGCCCTTCGGCCCAACAAGTCCAAAACGACCCGCCGAAGTGCAACCCACCCATACCCCTACATTTACCCCTTACCTGACACTACGGGCAATTTAGCATGGTCAATTCACCTGACCTGCACATCTTTGCACTGTGGGAGGAAACCGGAGCACCCGGAGGAAACCCACGCAGACACGGGGAGACCGTGCAAACTCCACACAGTCAGTCGCCTGAGGCGGGAATTGAACCCGGGTCTCTGGCGCTGTGAGGCAGCAGTGCTAACCACTGTGCCTCCGTGCCGCCCATCCACTGTGTCACCGTGTCGCCCATCCACTGTGCCCCCATGCCGCCCATACTGCAGGAAGGATAATAATAAATTGGAGAGATTTCGGAAAAGTTTTGCTATCATGTTGCAGCTACTGG
>NW_025213930.1:0-6095 GCF_004010195.1 Chiloscyllium plagiosum | reverse complement strand
CAATGGGACGAGCTTAATATTTTTGAAACCATTTGGAATGGGGGAGTGGGAACGAAGGTTTGCAAGCTGAAAGACTATCTGAATCTTTGGATCAATGTTATAAAATGTTTTCATGGTATTCTGTTAACAAAGTAATTGATCGTGCACATACGGGTTCGTGACTTCAATAATTCTGCAATTGTTATAAATGGTACATTGATGAAGAGAGTACTTTAAGTATTTCACCAAATTATGTCGAAATAGAACGTTTTCACCAGAAGTGTTTGTCAGACAGCAATCAATATTAATGACTGCTTTTTAATTTATTGTTTTTCTCCAAAATTCGCAAACCATTGACAGGACCCTTAAACGACGAAACACACTTTTGCATCTTGTTTCCACATTCTCTTCGCCTGATGGTTCCGAGTTGACTGATACTAGTTCAGGGTTTCCTCTTACTCTTTGCACCTCGCAATAGAACAGACTGTCTGTTTTCTTTTGTCGATTTCAACAACATGAACTGAAAAGTTCTGGAAACCCTTATAATTAAAACGCAATTACTTGTAATGCCTCTAACTATACTTACAACAGTTTAACAATTATGAAAGATAGAATGAGAGAGAAAAAGGTATTCTGCAGAACATTCCCACCGATTTCACAAGCAAGGAAGATGTTCGAATATATTCGAAATGCCATCTTAAATAGAGGTGTAAATCAGTTTTCACAGGACGTGCTTCCAGTCAGCAATCATTTGTGTTATCATAAGTAACTTTTAACGAAACCTTTCATCGAATTTGTGAAGATGTAACAAGAGAAATAATAATAATAACAATAGTAATAATAATAATAATAATAATAATAAAGCGTATTAATCTGGTACTATCGAAACTTTTGAAGGTTCTTGTTATTGAGGCGGACAGACGTTCTCATATTCCAAATGGAAGGGTAGGAACCTAAAATTTAGCACATGTGTATTGGAGCATATTAGACATACGAGCTGTGAGAAATTTGTGAAGAAACCTGAGGGAAACATAGTAGAACAAAATGAGGAGACATGGAAGTAAATGGATTAAAATGTATTAAAAAATGAAGACGTCCAGTTTGATTGAACATCAACAACTTGTTGGATAATGCAATATGTTGGTAAGCATAACGCCGCTTTAATGCCTCAAAGATAAGTGAATATATACGAACATGCAGGAAATTTTTAGGAAGGCAATCAATCGTCCGAACCTTCAGCAAGAGAGTTCAGAACATGTGCAAAGATTTTTCTGATATGACTGCACAGAGGTCTTGGCGAGACTACATCAGCTTCATTATGTACACTATACATTTGCAAATGTATGAAAGAATGCACTGACAAGAGAGCTGTGCAGTATATATTTGAAACAACGATTCGTTATACGGTGTGATTGTACAATGAGGAGAGACTGAGGAAAATGTGACTGGTTTCACACAAATGTCAAAGACTGAGAGAAAATCTCTTTGACACAAATAAAAGTTTATTAGGACTGTTAGGGTAGATATATGAAGGATAATTTCCATTCTTGTGGAGTCCTGAAAGAAGGGATGTATAATTAGACTACGAGGTAGGCAATTACTAACAGAGACCAGGTTGACCTTATTTCTGCAGATATGTACAATGTTAAGGCATTTTAAGCCTGAAATAGCAGTGTCAGCATATTCGATTCAAAGCGTCTTTCAGACAAAAATTCTCAGATGACGACGATAGCAATAATAACAAATACCAACAGAGACAGCCACAGACCATCCTGGCTTTGAAGTCAATTTCTGACAATAATTTTAGTACATTTTTGAGTCAAGTCAATCGGTTAGCTGGTCTGCTATTGTTCACATGCCCGCCGTTTTACCTCTGGTCCATTTATTCACTATTTTTTAAAATTGCTAATCTATCACAACAATCCAAATCAAAAAAGTGAAATTTTGGATAATGCAAACTCTTGTTCATGGTAACATTTCACCAATTATCGCTATCCACTGTTTGCAGAGAATCAGAATTCCGTGTCATGTGTCGAAAACCTCAGTGTTTGAAATGTGTTTTGCCGTGCATTTCTCCTTCAACAAAGAATATCGAAACACACAAATTAGGTATTCACTACCGTCTTCTCGGTTTTACACATTGTGCAATTCATTTATCAACTTATTGCAGTAAATCATTCATATTTTTTGAATTAAACCATTCCTCGTGTTCGAGTATAACCCTCTCCAATGACAGTTTCCAATGGTGGAACGGTGGCTCAGATACAATTCAATTGGTCAAACGTCTCGATATTAAGCAGAGTTTACTCATACAATAGCGTTAAAATATAATATGAAAAAGAATAAAGAAAATAATTGGCTTGGGGTAACTCTATTGGAATACTATATAATTTACTAGATTAGTAAGCTATTAAGTCGTAATTTTTACAATACATTAACAAGTTCAGAAAACAGACTGGCTGTCATTCAACTCCGATAGACCAGTTGGAAAAAAAAACAAGAAGTCATTGCGAGATATGTCTGAACGCATCATGTTGATAAAACATTTTTAATTGCCTTTACAGTACATTGCCTGACAGAGGTATTCGACACGGAGCAGAGCCATTTGGAGGAGACTGATAGCTAAATTGCCAAACGACAAAATATTAGATTAGGTTAGATTAGATTGTGGGCGGCACGGTGGTTAGCACTGCTGCTTCACAGCGCCAGAGAGCCAGGTTCAATTCCCGCCTCAGGCGACTGACTGTGTGGAGTAAACAGGGCCTTCGGCCCAACAAGTCCACACCGTCCCGCCGAAGTGCAACCCAACCATACCCCTACATTTACCCCTTACCTAACACTACGGGCAATTTAGCATGGTCACTTCACCTGACCTGCACATCTTTGGATTGTGGGAGAAAACTGGACACGGGGAGATCGTGCAAACTACACACAGTCAGTCGCCTGAGGCGGGAATTGAACCTGGCTCTCTGGCGCTGTGAAGCAGCAGTGCTAACCACTGTGCCACCGTGCCGCCCACAATATGCTTAGACCTGTGGTTGCTCACATACAATAATTCAATGAAATCATAAAAATAGGATTAAAGTTGACGTTTAACAGGAGGAGCTGCTGGGATTCGAAAAATTAACAACATGAAATGGAAGACTGGTGTTTGGAGAATGCAGATTCGAATTACAATGCTCGTCGTGTTTTAAAACACCACTGAGGACATATCATTGATCATATAGTATAAGAGACAAAATGCAATATCAGGTAACTAGTTACTGATGGTGCCTTGGAATGGGAATGGGCATTGTGAAGTTCTGCCAGAGATGTACGACATTTGCTCCATGTGAGCCACACACACAGCGCGCGCCAGAGACACACACACACAGCGCGCGCCAGAGACACACACACACAGCGCGCGCCAGAGACACACACACACAGCGCGCGCCAGAGACACACACACACAGCGCGCGCCAGAGACACACACACACAGCGCGCGCCAGAGACACACACACACAGCGCGCGCCAGAGACACACACACACAGCGCGCGCCAGAGACACACACACACAGCGCGCGCCAGAGACACACACACACAGCGCGCGCCAGAGACACACACACACAGCGCGCGCCAGAGACACACACACACAGCGCGCGCCAGAGACACACACACACAGCGCGCGCCAGAGACACACACACACAGCGCGCGCCAGAGACACACACACACAGCGCGCGCCAGAGACACACACACACAGCGCGCGCCAGAGACACACACACACAGCGCGCGCCAGAGACACACACACACAGCGCGCGCCAGAGACACACACACACAGCGCGCGCCAGAGACACACACACACAGCGCGCGCCAGAGACACACACACACAGCGCGCGCCAGAGACACACACACACAGCGCGCGCCAGAGACACACACACACAGCGCGCGCCAGAGACACACACACACAGCGCGCGCCAGAGACACACACACACAGCGCGCGCCAGAGACACACACACACAGCGCGCGCCAGAGACACACACACACAGCGCGCGCCAGAGACACACACACACAGCGCGCGCCAGAGACACACACACACAGCGCGCGCCAGAGACACACACACACAGCGCGCGCCAGAGACACACACACACAGCGCGCGCCAGAGACACACACACACAGCGCGCGCCAGAGACACACACACACAGCGCGCGCCAGAGACACACACACACAGCGCGCGCCAGAGACACACACACACAGCGCGCGCCAGAGACACACACACACAGCGCGCGCCAGAGACACACACACACAGCGCGCGCCAGAGACACACACACACAGCGCGCGCCAGAGACACACACACACAGCGCGCGCCAGAGACACACACACACAGCGCGCGCCAGAGACACACACACACAGCGCGCGCCAGAGACACACACACACAGCGCGCGCCAGAGACACACACACACAGCGCGCGCCAGAGACACACACACACAGCGCGCGCCAGAGACACACACACACAGCCAGAGACACACACACACACAGCGCGCGCGCGCCAGAGACACACACACACACAGCGCGCGCCAGAGACACACACACACAGCGCGCGCCAGAGACACACACACACAGCGCGCGCCAGAGACACACACACAGCGCGCGCCAGAGACACACACACACAGCGCGCGAGACACACACACACAGCGCGCGAGACACACACACACAGCGCGCGAGACACACACACAGCGCGCGAGACACACACACAGCGCGCGAGACACACACACAGCGCGCGAGACACACACAGCGCGCGAGAGACACACACACACACAGAAATGGACAGGTGTTATAGCAGGTCCTTAGAGCAGAATCATAGTTCTTATAAAACTTGGTTGGATCACCACAACAGCCATTGCTGCCTCAGTGCTTGCGAGCCTAACATTACAGCTGATGAGCTGACTTGGGTTCCAAACCCTCATCTTGACAAAACATCAGTAATTGCATTACTTTTCTCCACAATCTCCGTGATATAGTTGCAATAGCAAACCCTGCTGAAATAGTCTGATAACTTTTTTCCCCTTTCAGAAAGGAAAAAGGAATTGTGCTCATAATCCAAACATTGTGTCCTCTGCCCAAAGGTTGCTGTTTGGCCAGCAGTAATGCGTTTCCACTCCTCTCTATCCTGCTCACTTCCTTACATTGGTCATTAACTTGCCTCAATTTTCAAGCCATTCAATATTTCAAACCATCTGTGTGTAACATCTCTTTCAAGTCCATTTCTTAAACCATACACTTCTTGGATCCTAAGAGACCTTGTCTGTTCATCAGAATAAGCACAATGGGACATCCTGAGCCCATTAAAGGAGCTGAGCAAGTTAAACTTTATTCTCAAAACAAAGAGCAGTGCAGCACAGAAACAGGCTCTCCAAGACTGTGCTGACACAAGATGCTTTCCTAAACCAAAAGCTTTTCATGTCTACCGATCTGTATTCCTCTATTTGGCACAGTGCATCAGTGCTTCAGGCAGCAATGCTAACCACTAGGGACCGAGGTTCGATTCCAGTCTCAGGCAACTATGTGGAGTTTGCACGTTCTTCATGTGTCTGCATGGGTTTCCTCCCAGAATCCAAAGATGTGCAGGTTAGGTGAATTGGCCCTGCTAAAATTGCCCACAGTGGTCAGGGATGTGTAGGTTAAGTGCATTAGTCAGGGGTAAATGTAGAGTAATAGGGTCAGAGAGCGGTCTGGGTGGGTTCCTCTTCAGAAGGTCAATGCGGACTTGTTGGGCCAAGATGGCCTGTTCCCACACTGTAGGGATTCTATGATTATCTGCCTATTCATGTATCTGTCAAGATGCCTCTTAAAAGTTCTATTGTATCCACCTCCTCTAGCATGTTGTTCCAGGCACTTACCAGCTAAAAAGCTTGCCTCTCATAACCTTTAAACTTACCCCCCTCTCACCTTTATGTCCCCAAGTAATTGACAGGTCTACCCTGGGAAAAAAAAAGACTCCAACTATCCCTGCTTCTCAAATTTTGAGAACTCAAGACATCCCCTCATCCTTCAACATTCAAAGTTGAAACTAACCAAATTTCACCAACCAGTCTTATAGATAATACCCTCAAAACCAGGCAACATATTGTTGGACTATTT
>NW_025213929.1:27557-37446 GCF_004010195.1 Chiloscyllium plagiosum | reverse complement strand
TCAGCAAATTTGCTAATGTTATTGCTAATACTACTATCTTCTATATCATTAACATATATTGTAAAAAGCTGTGGTCCTAGTACTGATCCCTGCGGTACCACACAGGTCACTGCCTGCCATTCCAAAATTGAGCCGTTTATCACTACTGTTTCCTATCAGCCAAACAACTTTCAATCCAAGTTAGTACTTTGCCCCCAATACCACGCGCCCTAATTTTGCTGACTAACCTCCTATGTGGGACTTTATCAAAAGCTTTCTGAAAGTCCAGCTACACTACATCTACTGGATCTCCCTCGTCCATCTTCAGAGTTACATCCTCAAAAAATTCCAGAAGATTAGTCAAGCATGATTTCCCCTTCATAAATCCATGCTGACTCAGACCTATCCTGTTACTACTATCCAGCTGTGTCGTAATTTCATCCTTTATAATAGACTCCAGCATCTTTCCCACCACTGAGGTCAGACTAACTGGTCTATAATTTCCTGTTGTCTCTCTCCCATCTTTCTTAAAAAGTGGTACAACATTAGCCACCCTCCAATCGGCAGGAACTGATCCCGAATCTATCGAACTCTGGAAAATAATCACCAACCCATCCACGATTTCGAGCCCCTCCTTCAGTACCCTGGGATGTAGATCATCAGGCCCAGGGGACTTATCAACCTTCAGACCTAACAGTCTCTCCAACACCAATTCCTGGCAAATATAAATACCCTTAAGTTCAGGTCCTTCAGCCACTGTTACCTCAGGGAGATTGCTTGTGTCTTCCCCAGTGAACACAGATCTGAAGTACCAATTCAATTCTTCTGCCATTTCTTTGTTCCCCATAATATATTCCCCTGTTTCTGTCTTCAAGGGCCCAATTTTAGTCTTAACCATTTTTTTGCCTTTCACATTCCTAAAAAAGCTTTTACTATTCTCCTTTATATTTTTGGCCAGTTTACCTTCGTACCTCATTTTTTCTCTGCATATTTCCTTCTTACTGATCCTCTGTTGTTCTCTAAAAGCTTCCCAGTCCTCAGTTTTCCCACTTACCTTTGCTATGTTATACTTTTTCTCTTTTAACTTTATATGTTTCTTAACTTCCCTTGTCAGCCACAGCCACTCATGCCTCCTCCTAGGTTCTTCCTTTTTGGAATGAACTGATCCTGCAACTTCTGCATTATACACAGAAATATCCGCCATTGTTCCTCCACTGTCATCCCTGCTAAGGTATTGCACCATTGAACTTTGGCCAGCTCCTCCCTCATAGCTCCATAGTTCCCTTTATTCAACAGAAATATTGTCACTTCTGATTGTACCCTCTCCCTCTCAAATTGCAGATTGAAGCTTATTGTATTATGGTCACTACTTCCTAATGGCTCCTTCACTTCGAGGTCCCCGATCAATTCAGGTTCATTGCACAATACCAGATCCAGAATTGCCTTCTCTCTGGTCGGCTCCAGCACCAGATGTTCTCAGAATCAGTCTCGGAGGCACTCCACAAAGTCTCTTTCTTGAGGTCCAATACCATCCTGATTCTCCCAGTCTACCTGCATGTTGAAATCCCCCATAACAACTGTAGTAACATCTCTGCGACAGGCCAATTTCAGCTCCTGATTCAACTTACATCAGACATCCAGATTACTGTTTGGGGGCCTGTAGATAACTCCCAAGAGGGTCTTTTTACCCTTAGAATTTCTCAGCTCTTCCCACACTGACTCAACATCCCCCGATTCTAGGTCCCCCCGTGCAAGGGACTGAATATCATCCCTTACCAAAATGGCCACCCCATCCCCTCTGCCTGTCAGTCTGTCCTTACGATAGCACGTGTAGCCTTGAATATTCATGTCTCAGTTATCCCCACAATATCGTATCTGCCAATTTCCAAAAGAGCCTCAAGCTCATCCATCTTATTTCTAATGCTTCGTGCATTCATGTATAGTATTTTTAATTTGTTACTGCCCTCACCCTTCCCATCAACTCCTATTTCACTCAACCTTACAGCATGATCCCTTTTTGAGTTTTCTGCCTCATTGATACAGTTGCCTTTCTTGATTTCCCTTGTTCTAACTTTCCCTTCAAGTTCCATCTTAAACATCCAGTTTGTCCACCTCTGGCTCTTCACCTTCGTCCTTGAGGATTTCCTGCACTCTGTCTGTGATGTCTTTAACCCTGGCACCAGGAAGGCAACACACCATCCTGAAGTCCTGCCTGCTGCCACAAAAACCCCGGTCAGTTCCTCTCACTATGGAGTCCCCTATTACCACAGCTCTGTGCGATGTCAGACTCTTCTGCTCTGCCTCCGCGCCAACTTTTGATTGACAGACCTGGCTGCCTCGCAGACTGGCAGTGTCATCTGTCTCTACTGTTTCCAAAAGATTCAACTTGTTCCTGACAGGTACTTCCCTCGGGGTGTCTTGCACCTGTCTCCCCTCTGCCTTCCTCATCGTCTGCTCTCTTCTGGTATGATTGGTGTAATAACCTCGCTGAAGGTCTTGTCCAGAAAGATCTCGTTCTCTCGGATGAGCCTAAGGTCCTCGAGTTCTTTCATCAGTGCTGCAATATGCTCTGTCAATAGCTGAACGTGCACACACTTTCCACACTTATACGAGCCAGACACACCAGAGTCGCTGACCTCCCACATCAAGCGCGTAGCACACTGAACCAGCTTGGCAGTCATGTCTTCACCCTCTTCAACTGTGGCGTAATCACTTCACTCAACCACCTTGTCAAAGACTCCTGAGTTAAAGCCTCACTCTTCAATCCACAGGAACTTCCTTGGACCCTCTTTTTGGGGCAAGTCTGTGGACTTTTAATTTAGATTAGAAGAGGGAGGGAGGGAGGCCCTACTTTGTAGGACCTGGGGTCTAGAACACACACACAAATAACAATCACTTACCTTCCCGAATGGCTTTGTGCTCTGCCTTCACTTCCGCCCAGCTCCCGCCGCTCTCTGATGCAAATACCTGAGTATTATTTAAGTGGCAGATGGATGTAGGAGTGCTTGTACATGAATCGCTACAAGTTGATTTGCAGGTGTAACAGGTAATCACGAAGGCGAACAGAATATTGACTTTCACTGCTAGTGGGACTGAATTTAAGAGTGGGAGGCTCTGCTGCAATTGTACAAGGTGTGATGAGGTTGCACCCTGAATATTGCGCACTCTGGTCTTCTTACTTGAGGAAGGGTATATTGGCTTTGGAGGCAGTGCAGAGAAAATTCACCAGGTTGACTCCAGAGATGACGGGGCTACCCTATGAGAGGTTGAGCTGCCTGGGACTCTACTTGCTAGAATTAGAAGAATGAGAAGGGATCTTATAGAAACATATAAAATTATGAAAGGGATAGATAAGATAGAGGCGGGCAAGTTGCTTCCACAGGTGGGTGAAATAGGACTAAGGGACAAGGCCTCAAGATTAGCGAGATGTGTGTGTACTGTACCTTTACGAGTTAAAAGCTGGTAGAGTTACCTGACAGCACCAAGTGTTCTCAATAAGGTAACAACGTTAACACTTGGTCAAAAGGTAAATTAGCTGGCTGTCTGGAAACGACAAAATAGATTGGAATTAGGCCAATCAGTTTAAATTATACCCCCAAAAACACCAAACACCAATCCAGTTTGAATTGAGTACACTGACAATCTTAAAAGCCAATTACAATCCGATGCTTCGGCGGTATAAGACTGGGGAAAATTGAACAGTTGAGAGAACGGCCATGCCAACTACATCTGCACACTGCCCAGAATATAGCTCTTTTAAAAGGTAACTTTATCAGTCAGTGACCTATGAAGCAGGATCTCCAAGGAAAAAAGACTGAAATACAGAGAAGAATGAAAGTTGCCTGGTTTTTGACACATGACATTTTATTTTGTAAATTGTAATCTGGAGTTTTATGAGACTAGTATTATAGAAGGAAAGGTAAGAGAGAGGTTAGAGGAAGGACTTGTAAATAGTTGTTAGTTAACTATTCTCTGTAATACATTAAGAAATAAAGTTGTTAAATTTTTACTTTAAATAGTACTTGGCCACTAAGTTTTACTGCACGGGATAAATCCTTCTGCGTTGCTGGTTTTAAATTAAGCAAAAGGGTTTAGCCTGTGTCATAAGCTTTAGGACAAAGATGAGGAGGAACTGCTTTTCCCAGACAGAGATAAATCTATGGAATTCTCTGCCCAAGGAAGCAGTAGAGACAGCTTTGTTAAAGATATTAAAGTTAGATGGAAGGGTTTTTGCATGGTAGGGGAATTAAGGGTTATGGGGATAATGCAGGTAGGAGCAGCTGAAACGACAGATAGATTAGCCATGATCTTAATGGCGGAGCAGGCTTGATGTGCCAAATGGCCTACTCCTGCTTCTATTACTATGATACCATATTTCCAATGAGGTGTCAAGTTGAAGCCCCATCTACTGATCAGGTGCACGTAAAAAATCTCATGGCACTATTCTGGAGAACAGGAGTCATTCTCCAATGTCCTGACAAATATTTATCCCTCAATTAATATAATACAGAATCTGATCTTTGTCATGTCAACCATATTCATGATAAAATATTATCAGAATATGGACAATAGTCTGCAAAACTGAGAACCAAAGAATAACAATCTTGTATGACAACAACCAAGTTCAGCACCCATCAGCTAAGAGATCAATATCCAATGAAAAAAAATGAATTTTTCGAAGGAAGTAAAGATACCAAATTATATTGATGTAAAGAGAGATTTCTCACATAGACAACATTGAAAAGAGGGTAAAATTGAAGTCAAAATTCATAGCGAGTAGGCTCAAAAGGCCACCTAGACTATTGCTGTTCCTGATATATTCTCAATTTCAGTAGACAAGAGGAAACTAATGCTCTCAAATTGATCCTTACAGTCATAAATAATCAACGCTTACAAAGGTTGCAACCTCTTTTCCAAAATTACCTGAAATTTAAAACAAAGGAAAAACTACACTTAAGCAGGTCAAAATGTTATTAATCAAAACTATTCCAAAATAGAAATTGCCAGCAATTTGTTGATAAATTTGTTTTGGACACCAACATTTTCTGGTGAAAACTACAATGGAAAGACCAGGAAACTATGTTACAAAGGAAGATTATAACTAAGGAAAATTCTGTGCCTTGATGACCAAAATAAAATTGTTTCCCTCAGTGAATAGTTTTTTTTAAACCTAATATCTGGGAACACCTTCATGACGTGGTTCAGATCAACTAGAGATATACATTAACAGGTAGGTTTGGTAGCAATGAGAAGATGCTGAGAATGTTTTAAAAAATATTAAGTTTCAGTCTTTCCCAAAGCTCTGGATGTGAAGAGATTATACTCCATAGAATTGCATGATGCAGAGGTTGAACACAAACCTTGGAGAGCCACTACACGGTCGGTATAATTTCCTAGGACATAACATAATAGTTCTCCCTCAATCCTTACAAAGGCTAGTTTTCTTTTCAAAATTACCTAAAAAACGAGCTGATAACCTTCAAAAGATTTAACTGGTTGAATGTCAGAAATAGGTGTTTGCCTCGACCATCAGTATCTTGTTATACCATTCCACAAGCTGTAGGCTGATATTCTCCAACTGCACCTCCTATGATCACTACTGCCTCACAGCACGAGGGACACAGGTCCCATTATAGTGTAGGGTGACTTCATGGAGTCTATACGCTCTCCCCATGTCTGCATGAGTTTCGCCAGATGTTCCCCACATTCCAGGGGTATGCAGTTTAGGTGGACCAGCCATGCTAAATACAGGTTAACATAAATAGAGCACAAGAAAGTGAGGACTGCAGATGTTGGAGATCAGAGTTAAGAGCATGCTGCTGGGAAAGCACAGCAAGTCAGGCAGCATCCGAGGAGCATCCAAATCGACGTTTTGGGCATGAGCCCTTCATTTGGAATGAAGCTTAGAGTGGGGGCGGGGGGTGGTTAATGAATGGGATGCTCTTCAAAGTCAGTGCAGACTCTTTCAACATTGTAGGGATGCTATAATTCTGTGAATATCCTTGGAAAGTACTGGGTGATTCCAGAAAATGGGGAATCTCCTCTTGCTGAAGACATACAAAGATAACAAAATTCAGCATCAGCACCAACGGTTCATAGTTAGAGTCAACTTAGAGTC
This sequence comes from Chiloscyllium plagiosum, assembly GCF_004010195.1. Taxonomy (NCBI): domain Eukaryota; kingdom Metazoa; phylum Chordata; class Chondrichthyes; order Orectolobiformes; family Hemiscylliidae; genus Chiloscyllium; species Chiloscyllium plagiosum. Next base: position 31,349 of record NW_025213929.1, on the reverse strand, counting down.
TCTCTGGTGTATACTGAGCAAGTTGGAGAAGTTCACTTGGTAAAGTGCAGAACGCATTGAGCTATTTTGTTGGGAAGGCACAGAAGCAAAGCAGAGAGTCCACAAGCCTCCTACAATTCCTCCATCTGATTCTCCAAACACCACTTGCCCCATGAGGCATGGTTTGCAGATTTTACAGTGGAGTTGTCAATGTAAGGTCAGATCAGCCCCGAAGCTGATTAAGAGGTGGTGATACTAGATTTCGTATTAAGAACGGGATTCTAGAGTGCCTTATGGCATAGTGGGAGTACATCTACGACTGAACCAGAAGGTTTGGGCTCAAAACACACCAGTTCCAGGCAAATGTAATGAAATCACTCAACATTTCTTAAAAAAAGCCTAAGAGACAGGTTCTAATAAGGGTTCTGTGGCACAGTGGTAATGTGCCTACTTGAGCCAGGAAGGCCAGGTTCACATCCCACATGCTCTGAAAGCTTGTGAAAATACAAAGCAGGTTGGTTAAAATTATCTTGAGAGCAGAGTTTGTCGAGCTCTGTGGCATGGTGGTAGTGCTCTTATCCCTGGACCAGGAGGCCCAGGGTTCAAGTCCCACCTGCTCCAGGGGTGTGTAATAACACCTTTGAACAGGCTGCTTTAATAAAATAAAGCAGGACTTTAGGGATCTTGCAGCACATTGGCAGTATTACTGCCTCTGGGCCAGAAGGTCCAGATTCATGCTCCATCTGCCTCAGACACATCTAAACAGTTTGATTAAAAGAGAAGCTGGATTCTGGCTGATTAAGTAAGTCAATAGTGGGTTATTTAGAAAATAGCCAGATTGAGATTTGTTAATTTGGTGGTGGGTTGGCTTCTGGATAGGGAAAAGTAATGGTGTCTGTGCTGAATTGCAGTTCACCATCAAGCCCTTGTAAGTCTTTTGCTACTAAAATATTGGTCTGTTAAACAGGACTTATTTGCTTTAATGGGTCCTGAAATGACCAAGTGGAAACAAAGTCACCTTAAGGCCCAGGGACTGCCTCAGAGAAGACAGGGAAACCAGACTTGCTACATGTTAAGTTAGGCAGAGTTTTAGCTGACCCCACATTCAGATGTTAGAACTTGGAGACCATCCAGGAGTGCATTAGAACATTCACATGCAAAGGTAAAAGGAGGTTGGATGAGCTGAAACTTGGGCAATGTTAAGTGCATTGAAACACAATTCAGTGAAAGCATGAATGAGAAATGCATCTTTTGCCAGGGAGAGTTGGAGTTGGTAGCTAGGGAACACGGTGTAGCAGGAATAAAAACAATGACTTAGTTTTACCGATATTTACATGGAAGAAATTTTTAAAAACAATACTGCAAGTAGAGAAACAGCCTGATAATTCAGTAATAGTACAGTCGAGAGAGATGGCGGAGAGATAGAACAAGTTGTTGTCACTGTACTCATGAAATGAATGCAGCATCTTTGGAATATGACATCAATGGGCAACACAAATGGAAATGAGGGGAAAGAGGAGAGGAATCGAAACTTGTGATAACAAAGCCAATAGTGCAAAGAGTTGGAATGAGAAACCATTTCAATTTACTCTGATCAAATGCAAGAGGAACAGTTCTACCATGCTACCTATCAGTGGCCAGGTAGTGGTCAACAGTGTCAAAATTTGCAGTGAGATCAAGAGAAACAATGTGAAAATATTTTTCTTTCTCAAGCACATTAGATACCACTTGGAACTTTAGAGATGACATGGGTAAATTCAGAAGAAAACGCATACAAACAATGGTCAATAGAACAGAAAAGAATTAAGGGGTTATACCTGCATTTAAGGATGATCCTGCAAAACTGAGCAATTTCAGATGACAATAGAAAATAGTGTTTCTTAAGTGATCCATTCAAATCTGGCAGTGAATGGTTAAACGAGGGGGCAAGACCTTAATTTCCTAAAGTACACTATTGAGCCAGATTGAGTGTTCGTGACAAATGATGCTAGTTTGAAGGTCATCATTACTGAGACAGTTATTAACTGAATTTAAACTGCACCTGCCATCACACTGGAATTTAAATCATCATTTACAGAACTTCAGCTCGGCACCCTAGATTTCAAGTTCAGAGGCACGAGGTCAAAATTAGCAGTATTGATATTTCAAAAGATTGAGTGCTGTGCGAGTTTTGAGAAGATTTGTAGTTCAGGTTGAGGTTCTGGATGTAGGTTTGCTCGCTGAGCTGGAAGGTTCATTTCCAGGCCAACTGAAGATGTTACCTACTAGGGTAACGAAATGTCTGGAAATGAACCTCCCAGCTCAGCATGAAAACCTACGTCCATTGAGTGCTAATTTTGGGGGGGTGGGGCCAAGAAGGGATTTGAAAGTGTGATGTGAATTTTAAAATCAGAATGTTACCCATCGGAAGGCAGTGCAAGGAGGTAAGCATAGGTGAGATAGGGAACAAAGGCACAATCACTCGAGGTTCAGATGATTCCAAATTTAGAGGAGGGAGACCTGCCATGAGAATGTTGCAACAGGCAAGCCTAAAACAAAGCATGAGTGCGTGTTTAGGCAATCTTAATGATAGCACAGCATGAGATCAGAAGCTTATCCTAGGATCATACATAACATCTAGCTTACAAAGACTGGCTTAATTTCAAACTACTACGGGAAAGGGAAGAGTAATTAGAGAACAAGAGTTTGAAATAGGGCTGAAAACAATGCCTTCTGTCTGAATACTTAATTCTAGAAAATGTTTCTGTAAATTCAATAAGGAATGTCAGTTTAACAACAATGAAATAGAGGGCATGTCTCACTGTGTATGTATAGTGTACATCTACTTCAATGACAAAGCTGCTTTGGGAAGTGCTGAGTGAGAAAAAATAGGTTTTTTTTGCAAGCATCTTAAACTACATCTCAAAAACGTCTTATTGTTGTCTGCACCACCTTGCAATGCTCTATTTCAAATCTCTAGTGATTGTGAAATAAATTTGAGGTTGTGAAAGATCTACGACAAGGTTGTCTTTCAACTAAGGTCTGTTAACATCTCCCAAATGTAGCCCCAAAGCAGTTAGAACGATTCAATATAAACAAGTGATCAGTAAGCTATTAACGAAAGGTCCAGTTTGCACTTGACACCAAGCAACGTTTAGCTGATCCATATTTCTGCTGAAACTGAGATTTATGATTAATTCAACACTGCGTCCGTTTTAATACCTGCCAGCAATTCGACCTCAAGCATTCATCACCCCTCCCCGCCTAGACGCATCAATCCTATCACCTAGCTGACGATATGAACATAGCAGGAAGCGCACAATTGATGAACACCCCGGGGGGAGGAGAGATGGCCACCTCAAAGAAAACCAGGCCTTTCCCGGTGCTGAGAGAGGGCGCTATTCGTGGCTGTGGATGAGACTGCAAGAGCTCAGCTCTGCGGTATCGATCGATGGGAGTAGGCGGCCATCCTTTGTACAATGTCACCCATGTGTCTGATAATTTACAAAAGGGTAGCGATTCCCATACCGAGGCGGGGGGGAAACTTGTCAAACACGGGGTAGCAGTCTGTGAATTTTAAGTATTTGAAAAAATGGCCAACTCGAGGACCTCAACAAGACAATTCCCGCTCCGTGCAGGAAATGCAGTTTAAATTCACATTAGTCATGCTGAACTATCAGGCAGCTACACAAGGTACAAAAAGAAAGAAGCGTCTGCAATTTCTCTCTCTCCCGTTGACATACATTTCAGTCCTCCGGGGGGTAGGTTTCCCCCCTCCCACAAAAGGCGTAAATATTTGGTTTCTGTTTCGTGGGGGGGTGGGGAGATAGGTGG
>NW_025213929.1:0-25861 GCF_004010195.1 Chiloscyllium plagiosum | reverse complement strand
ACATTGCCAGGGAGTTGTCAGAGATGGAGCTGGAATGAAACAGCTTCCTTCGGCTTGTTTTGTAACAAACGTTCTCAGTCCTATTGTAGGAATGGTGTCAGGGCCAAATGCCTTTGTATTATCTACAGTGTCCAGCTGTTGCTTCATGTCACGTGCAGTGAATTAAATTGGTTGAAGACGGGCATCTGCGATTCTGAGGTTATCATTGTGAGGGTGAGGTGGATAATCGACTCAACACTTCTGGCAGAAGATGGTGCAGATACTGCATGTTTTACATGGATGCACAGGGCTGTTCCATTATTTAGGATGGGGATATTTGTGGAGTCCTCTCCAGTAAGTTGTTTAATGGCCCATCGACATTTATGCATGGATTTGACAGGTCGAGAGAGCTTATATCTGATTTGTTAGTCTTGGGATCATCTCTCTCTCTCTGTATCAGATGTTAGTCCTGCTGTTCGTAGTATAGCCAGTCAAGTGCGGTAGCTTTAATGGATTGTCATAGGTGTAGGTGCATGTGATTCCGACCCGACCATGTTCACCCACACTCATCAATGACTCATGGATCGGCTTGATGGAAATGGTAGATGGATGGACTATCCTGGGGAAAAAGTTACAGATTGTCATTGAAATCTACAGCATCAGATGATAACCCAGTTTTAGCTGCAATATCTACAATGCAATTCTACTCTCTCCCTCCCCTCCCCCCCCCCACCCCCACCCAACCAACCAACCACCTCAACACACACACACACACCAACCCAGCCAGCAACCCCCTCCCAAAAAAAACCCAAAAGTTTCGATGAGGGAATTTTCTTCTGGGGAAAAACGATTTTAAATAAACGTTGAATTTTGAAGGAGTAAATCATCCAGCATTCCCTGCGCGCGCGCGGGGGGGACAGAGACTTGTGGCGTATCTCCAACGCCGTTTACGTCTCAGACTCTCACACCCCAGAGAGAGAGAGACACACACAGAGAGAGAGAAAGGAGACGGTGGGGAGGGTTTTTTGGGGAGGTTTTTTTTTGGGCGAGGGTTTCTGAAGTTTCCGAGCCGCTCTCCCCCCCCCCCCCCCGGGGCCCAGGTTTACCTTGGAATGGTCCGGAGGTCTCCCGATCCCGTGCACAAATCCTGCTGCCGAGAAAACCACACCTCCAGCAGCTTCTCGGTCCCTTCGAAAAAGTGTGCACCGTTTTCCATCGTGAAACAACCAACGAAAAAAAGGAAAGAAAAAAAACTCTCCCCTTCCTTTTCTCCCCCTCCTCCGAATCCTTTTTTTTACAAAAAAATCCTGCCCCCCCCCCTTCTTTTTTCCCCTCTTTCTGGTAAAAAGCTTAATAAGTTAGTGTCAATTGCTCTGTTTTAGTGGGTTCTTTAGCGGTCCGGTTTCTGTTTTTGCTTTTTTTAAAAAGATTTTTTTGTAAAAGATGTTTATATAATTTTATAATTGCCCCCAATTCCGATCCCTCTACACAGAGAATTGCTTACAGCGAGCGCTAGCTAATGTCGCCGGCCATACTGTGACTAGCAGCGAGGCAGCAGGCGGCACGGCCTTTTATAACCTCTGCCTTCCTCCTTCCCCTCCCCCGTCCCTCGCCAACCCAATCCCTTCACCGCCCTCCCGTCCTTTGCCCCGCCTCCTTCCCGACGGCACAATGGAACGCCTGTGACGTCACCGGCCTGGCAGGACTAGCGCGAAACCACACCCCCCCCACCACCCGAGCCAAACGAACGTACCGCCGGCTCGAGCCGCAGTCAAACCGTTGGTTCTGCCGCGCGCCAATCGAGTGTCCAATTCAAAAAGAAGCTGCAGGTTGAAAAAGAGAAAAGCACCATTCCAAATAAAACCCCCGATCACATTTATCACTCAATAAAACGCATCGCTTGATTTCACTTTTCTTCCCCCTCCCCACTTCTTTCGAGCCGAATCCTAACGCTATTGGTTAGTTTCACTATCAGTCACATTTATTGCAGGGCTCGATCGCAAGAAGGCGGGAAGGTGACAGATGCATTTAATTCTCATAAATAAGGGAATATTGAAGGCTTACGGCGTTGTTTATTCGAATATCTCATCTCTGTTTATTGATTTCAGTATCCTGGTGATTCTGCAAGACTCTTTACCCTTCCCCACTCCCACCCCTCTCCCGCTCTCCTTGGACTAACTGTCTTTACTTTTGGGATCCGAAAACGGTCAACCCTTTCGCAGCAATGAGTGACGGGAATTGTAGTCTTTGTTGCCGGGATGCAGCCGCACTCGTAAAGCGCCAGTCACAGGTCAAAGGACTACAAATACCGGCATGCCTCGCGGTCCGCCATTGTCTGCCGCTAACGTCAACATAACAAACCCATGGTTAAATGTCGCTGGGCGAACTTGTTGTGAGAGACACAAAAAAAAACACGAAATAAGGAAATGATCGGTGTTCATTTTAAATAATCCAGCCCGTTTCCCTTCCTCCCCACTTCAAGAGGCGTTGAAAGTATTTATGCATTTATGGAGTGACAGTCATGGATTACGATTTTAAAACGAAACTAGCGGCAGAGCGAGAGAAAGTAGAAGATCTGTTTGAATATGAAGGTTGCAAAGTGGGTCGTGGTACCTACGGTCATGTTTACAAAGCTAAAAGAAAAGATGGGTAAGAAATTAATGCCTTCAGGCGTGGTGCTGCTGAAGGCGTCTAGTAACAATGTTGTCTTCTTTAAAGTTTATTTCTGGCTCACTCGGTTCACGTGCTGCAAGACCAATGTTGCTGTTTCTGGTTTGTAAATATACCCTCACACCTTGTGTTTACAATTCCTAATAGTAACCCGTTTATTCAAGCCAAGGCCTCCAGCCCTCATAACGATTATTTTGGAAACTATGCATTTATTGATAGCTGTATTGATGTGATATGAAACAGACTACTTCCTAAGTTTTCTTTTATTTTACAGCTTGTTTAGTAAATGTTTTTTCTCGGCTGACCGCCAGCTGTAAAAACAGTGCTACTCATAATGTCAGATTGCATTACACTTTGGAACTGTCAAATTAAAATGTAAGCTTGTCTTCCATGTTTCATACCACTTAGGTACTCAGAAGCCCTAACTCTTGACAGTGTTTCTGAATATTAGGTACTGTATTTTGTGACTGTACTCATAAGTAAGTACTGCACAATGTATTTATTTTTCTTTCATCGCTTGATAGAACTGTAGACTTTACTTTCATGCATCAAATTAGATATGATAACAGAAATTTGCGATGATGTAGCTGCTAATGTCAATTAATGTTCCAAGGCACAGTGAATAAGAGAAATAGGTGCTGAGCATTTGTAAGTATGTTAGATGTGTTGACTTAAAGTATTATTCAAAATCTGGGGCTTCGCAAATACATTTGAAGTTAGATTGTTTTAGATAGCGAATATAAATCTTTTGTTATGAACTGCACCCCTCTCCCTGGCAACAGTTTGATGTTGTCAGTCTGTTTGCAACTCTGGTATTATGTCTGATCTAGTCGTGAGCTGACATCATATTTATGTTATCTCAAAGACAGCTTGATTCCGCCTCAGTAATGTCTTGATTTTACCCTTTTTGCAGCTTTCATTAGTAGCTATAATCCCATTCTATGCTTTCATTACCTATAGACTTGACTATTCCAATGCACTCCTGTTTTAAAACCCACGTTTTACTCTTTATAAGCTTGAGATCAAGGAGGTCTTGCAGTATAGTTGTTAGCACCTTTGCTTCTGAGTCACAAGGTCTGGGTTCAAGTCACATGCCAGGATTTGATGGTCTTGAAAGATGAGTTCATAACATGGCCAAACAGTTGATTTATCAACCTGTAAATCTTCTGACTTGACTTTAGCAGGCAGTAAGGATAAGAGAGGATTCCCGGTCAGCCAGAATTGTGCGATATTTGCAACAGCATCCCCAAACTAAAAGATAAACTCTTGCTATGGCTGTGCTACCTGACAAATATCCTGTCTGCTTCGAGCGCTGAGAAAAACTCGTGGTCATCCAAAACTCTGCTTTCCATATCTGTCCTGATGAATGGTCCTGATCTGAAACATTAACTCTCCTGCTCCTCTGATGCTGCTTGACCTGCTCTACTATTTCCAGCTCCATCCTTTATCAACTGTCCTCCCAGCAGCATTACACAGAGAGAGGTGGCCTTTGTTGGTGACTACAAGCACTAGGATCCAGGAGGTGGCCTGATGGGTTCAGGGAAGAGGTGAGAGTGGGATTAGTGATCGCTAGATCAGTGGGAGCTATAACTTATGGATGGTCATTCCGGAAAGAGTGTCATTGACAGACCAGCCCATTTGAAGCCCTGAGTAGGGTGAGCTGTGGATCCCCAACTCTCCATTAGTCCTGGAACTCTTCTCATTGGCCCTAGTATTGTTGCTGAGTGGAAAGACACCTAAAGTGTTCAATAATTAGTCACTGGAGGCCTGCATTGTTGGTGGCAGGACTGTGCCAGGCTCCAGCTGTTGCCTGTATAATTGTGTTCTGGGCGGGGAAAGTGGTGTGAATCTAGCTGTGGAGTTTATGGGATGGCCCCACTCTGTATTGCTCACCCAGTCCCCCATTTGTCTGTGTTAAGAATATTGTAATTCAAGCCTGTTTTTTTTCTCCACTGTTTAATCAGTTTTGTTTCAAATTTCCACCATCTGTGGTATTTTGCTTTTGCTTTCTTAAATAGTATTTTGTTACATTTTCAGAAAAAGTGTTTATAATGAATGTAGCAGTTGAGTTCAGGAACACTGTGTACAGTGAAGACAAACAGCAATTGAAAGTGTGGCCAGACAAATTGTTTATTGTGATTTTGGTAGGTGGAACAAGGACACTGAGAATTTGCGTTATTGCTTGAAGAATGTTTTAAACTCACTGATATTCATCGGTGAATATCAGTGAGTTAGTTTAGAATAAAATAAAGCCAGATTGAGTATCTAGCTTTCGCGTTTGTGCCTTGATTGCTGAATTGCAGAATCGCAGAAATATAATAATACAGAGGGAGGCCATTTGGCCTATTGTGCTTGCACTATCTCTATTATCAAGTGACAATCTCCTGCCTTTGGCCCATAACCCTGCGCATCCTGACTATTAAAATAATCATCCAATACCCTCTAGAAGGTCTCAGTTGAACTTACCTTCACCATATTTTCAGGCAGTATATTCCATACCCTTACTTCTCACATATCTGTTTGCTTACACATCACTTTAAAACGATGCCCTCTCAATCTTGTTTCTTTTACAAGCAGTAACAAGCTTCACCCTATCTATTCTCTCCTGTTCGTTCATCATTTTGAAATTCTCAATCAGAACCCCCTCTCAGCCTTCTCTCCAGAAACATAGGCACAGTTTCTTTAATCTGTCCTCATGGCTGAAGTTTCTCATGCCTGGAACTATTCTAGTAAGTTGCTTCCAAACTCTGTCCAATGTATTTGCAACTTTCTTATAATGTCACATCTACAACTGTACAACTAAGATCATATAACTGTCTTGTACAAGTTCAATATCACTCCATACTCTAAGTTCCTATTAATAAAGTGGAGAGCACTGTATGCTTTATTAACTGCCCTGTCCACCTGTCCTCCTACCTTCAATGATCTATGCAAATATACATCAAGATCTTCTGTTCCTGCATTTCCTCTAGAATTGTACTCACTGCTTTATATTGTCTTTCAATATTCTTCCAATTACTGTGCATTCCCACACTTTCTGCATTGAATCTCATGTGCCACTAACACATCAATGTCCTATCCTCCTCAAAATTTACAATTCTTCCAAGTGTAATGTCATCTGCAAACTTGGAAATTATCCCTTGCACACCAAGGTTCAGATCAATTAATATGTATCAGGAAAAGCAAGGGTCCCAATATTGACCTGGGGAACTCTGAACCTTCCTCCAGCCCAAAACCGATCCATTGACCATTATGGTTTTCTAATAACTCTGCCAATTTTGTATCCTCCTGCACCCTTCAGTGTAGCATCCATAAAGAATAATGAAACCACAATCTTTTATCTTTTCACTTTTGCTACGTTATAAACTTTGTGATTGGCATTAAGAAATGCTTCTGTATATTTTTTCAATTGCAGTCTCAAATCAAACTGAAATCTTTTAGTTCTTTATTATGCATTGGCATTCAGGCAGAGGTGGCATTCTTCATTTTCCAAACACTGTCAGCAGTACATATTATATAGTTTAAAGAAAAAGTGATTCAAAATCAAAAGGAAGCTGCAAGAATTTATTGATGATCTAACCTAAGCCAGATGATGGGTTCTCTCGAAAGGTTCAATGGTATTATCATCACTGAATCCTCCATTATCAACATCGTGGGGTTACCATTGACTAGAAACTGAATTGTACCAGCTATATGCAACATACCATGGCCTGGAAGAACAAGTCAGATGCGAGGGCATAAGTGACGAATAACACAATTTCTATCTTCCCGAAGTTTTTCCGCTATTCACGAGAAACAAGTCAGATGTATGATGGAATACTTTCCACTTGCTAAATGAACGCAATTCCGACAATGTTTTGGTTTGACACCGTCCAGGACAAAGCAGTTGGCTCATCCACCACCTTCACTTCTTTCACAAGAACATGCTATTGCCACTGCACAATCTACAAGATGTATTGTAACAACTCATCAAGGCTCCCTTGACAGCACCTGTGGAGGGTATGAAAGTGATGGGTTTCTCTGTAGTTTCAACCTGGCTGATTATCTGCCGTTCCTTACCAGGATGTAGCGATGAAAGTAGGAGTGAAAGATTCTGGCCAATATGTTCTGTGGAGTTGGAACAATTATGTGTAACTTAAAGTTTTAGGCTGACTGACATTTGTTGGAATTTATGATGAAAGATCTGATAGCAGAGCATTTAGAAATGCATAATATAATCAAGCATAGAGCATGATTTCATGGAAGGGAAATTGTGCCTCACAAATTTACCAGAATTCTTTGAAGAGGTAATAAGCAGGATCAGTCAGGGGAAACTAGTAGCTGTGTTATATTTGGAATTACAAAATCCATTTGCTCAGGTATTGCACATAAGACTACTTAATGAGATAGGTGCACATCATGTTGGGGAATACTATGTTAGTATGGACAGGGAATTAGTTAACAGAGACTGAGATGGATAAGGGAGACATTTGCAGGATGGTTGGAGTTTTCCAGGGATCAGTGCTGGGGTCATGATTACTTATAATATTTAGTAACAACTTGGATGACGCAACAGAATGAACTATTGCAGATGACACAAGAATTTGGTGGGAAGGCAAGTGAGGAGGATTACACAGAATCTGCAGAGAGATATAGACAGGTTAAGCGAGTGGATAAAAACTTGGTGGTTGGAATATCATGTGGGAAAATGTGTGGTCATGCACTTTGACAAGAGGAATAAAAGAGCTGCAAGGTATTTAAATGAAGAAAGATTGCAAAAAGCTGCAGAAGAAAGGGATTTGGGGATCCTCATGCATAAGTCACAAAAAGCGAGCATACAAGTTCATATGCTAATTGGGAAGGTTGGAATTTTTTTCAAAGGGAATAGAATATAAAAGTAGTGAATTATTACGAAAACTATTAAGGCACCAAATAGACTACACCCAGAATAAAGTGAAAGATATGCTGGCATTTGAGGCAGTCTAGAGAAGGTTTACAAGGTTGATCCCAGGCATGGAAGGTTTTTCTTATGAGAAAACAATGAGTAGGTTGGACCTGTACTCATTGGAATTTGGATGAATGTGTGGGTGACCTTATTAAAATATTCAAGATTCTTAGGGGGCTTGACAGAGTAGATTTGAGAGGGTATTTCACCTTGTGGGAGGATCTAGAACCAGACGGCATAATCTCACTAAGGATGCACCCACTTAAGTCAAAGATTAGCAGGAAATTCTTATCTCCATGTAGTGAATCTGGATTTTGTTACCACAGAGGGTGTAGAGACTATGTTGTTATGTATATTCAAGGCTGACATAAACTGATTCCCTAATGATTAAAAATCTATGGTTAGAGGGAAATGGCAGGAATGTGGAGTTGAGCATTATCAGATCAGCCATTAACTCATTGAAAGGCAGAGGAGACTTTCGCTTCTTCGTTTTCTGATGTTATTTGCCAAATGGATTGTCAGCTTTGCTCCTACTCCAGTTATTGACAGAGTTCCGATTCAGTAATTGCACCTTGTATGATGCAAAACTAGTATATGATTAAGAATCTTCAGAGGGATGGTTGATTAACAAGTTAATACTTCTTGCAAATATTCAGGTCAGTTATTAAGCATTGAAATTTTCTGAAGACATGCTAACTGTGACAGCCTTAGAGAGAAAATATTTTGCTTCACTTTGAAGATTAGATTTGTATAAGTTTATCAGATCTGAGTGTTTAGTTTTCATTTTTTGTCAATTGCTATCTATCTGATTGCCACTAATCAAGTAATCCCTTTACCTGTCATTGGTTGCTGTTACTTGGGCAAAACCTGTATTATATATAAACGGCCACAAAATAGTCTCAGAGGTATACCTATCTAGATATAAATTAAGTTTTCTATGGCTGGTTACAACATTGTGTCAACCATTGCTCAATGTGACATGCCCAAAGATGTGCATGGGCTATACTAAGTTGCCCATGCTAAATTGCCCTGTAGCATCCATGATAGGCGGGATAGGTATGCTAGCCATAATAAATGTGATGTTGTGGGGTCTGGGTGGGAAGATGTTTGGAGGGTTGGTGCAGACTCAGGGGCCAAAAGGCCTCTATCTGCAGCGTAGGGATTTTATGACTCTGAACAGACCAAAATGAAAAATATATTATTGAAATTGATGAACTCATCCTTAAACATATTTTTAAAAGTTGTTTCAACTTCAAGTTTAAGAAAGTGATTAGCAAAGTCAATGGTATTCTGGGATCTATTATTGTTTTTGCAAAAATATACTTTATTCATAAAATATTAGTAAGTCCATAGCAAAACAATTCAAATCAAACGTTACAGAAAGTACAATACAAATATATTTTTCAGTTAAGCACTTTACACTGCCAGAAACCTGATACAAAATTGGAACATATATTAAATATGACAACCAACTATTTATGTTCCCATACTCTCATTCAACAGTTTTATGTTCCTTTTATTTCAGGAAAGATATACTGGGAAACTCACAAGGCTGATACCAGCTATGGAAGGATTGTCTTATGAGTATAGGTTGAGTAGGTTGGGCCTAAACTGGGCGGCACGGTGGCACAGTGGTTAGCACTGCTGCCTCACAGCGCCGGAGACCCGGGTTCAATTCCCACCTCGGGCGACTGACTGTGTGGAGTTTGCACATTCTCCCCGTATCTGCGTGGGTTTCCTCCAGGTGCTCCGGTTTCCTCCCACAGTCCAAAGATGTGCAGGTTAGGTGAATTGGCCATGCTAAATTGCCCGTAGTGTTAGGTAAGGGGTAAATGTAGGGGTATGGATGGGTGGCGGGTCGGTGTGGACTTGTTGGGCCGAAGGGCCTGTTTCCACACTGTAATGTAATCTAATCTAAATGCATTAGAATTTGGAAGAATGAGAGGTAATCTTATTGAAACATGCAGGATTCTAAGGGAACGTGGCAGGGTAGATGCGGAAAGGTTGTTTACCTTACCTTTACACTAGATCTAGAGGGCATCGTCTCAGAATAAGGGGTTGCATATTTAAGATAGAAATAAAGAGGTGATGAACCTGTGGGATCCTTTATCACAGAGGAATGTTGAGGCTGAGTCATTATGTATATTTAAGGCTGAGATAGACAGGTTTCAATCAGTAATGGAATCAAGGGTTACTGGAAAAAAGCAGGAAAGTTGAGTTGAGGATTATCAGATCAACCATGAACTAGTTGAATAGAGGAGCAGAATTGATAGACTTCTGGTCTAACCTTGACAAAAGCCACTGCATCTCTATCAAGATTTTCTTTGCAAAGGCACATTACAGAAGGAGGTGTGCGACAGTCCACCTGTTAACTTTTCCCCAACAAATACGTGAGTGGTAGTATTCCCATGTATGTCCTTGTCTTTCTAGATGGAAATGGTCATGGGTTTTAAAGCTGAGACCATTTCATGTTTAAGAATAATAATTAGCCAGGTGATTAAAAGAAAGAGAAATAGTGACAAAGTGACTCATAGATCAAGACTGCTATCTGTGAAGTGGACAAACATTAACATGGAACTATTTTGCTAATACCCTAATTTATATGTTGGTAATTTCCTAAATCTTGTTCTTCTAATTTGTAATTCTTGAACTATTAAAATGTATGTAATTATTCCCCATGAAAATCATTTTTCTTTCAAGATTGGTTATAGGCAGTTGGCATAATTCTCTTTTGCCATTCCAAGGGAGATTTTTATTTTAGCTGTGTAATGCAGGTGTGGAATACAGTCAATGGTACTGGAATTGCGTTGATAAATGTAGTTGTTTGTTCTGTTCTTCAATTTTTAGCAATGAGCTATTTGTGACCCAATTGTTTCAAATCAGGTGCCTGAAGTACAGCAGTATTTTGCATAATCAGTGTTTAAAGATTAAAGTATTGCAAAAGGGGAGGATATTTGAAATTCATGTATGAAATATGCCTAGTAATGTGTGGAATTTATTTTTATTGCAATCAAAGCTATTTTTTTCTCTTAATCCATAACCGAGTTGGTTGCCCATAATTTTTAGCAGTCAATACGTTACAGGCAGACTATCCTCCTAGTGTTTGTCAGTGATCCATGGACAATTTCTGGGAGATGAGTGATTCAACCAATAACGTCAGTGCTTTCCAGCAGAGAATTAGATTTGCAACAGTAACAAGGCCTTGATCTGTATTTGTGAATGTTAGACTAAAATCGCAAATAATTCAAGCTCATTTCCATACCAGATTTTCTTCTGATTTCATTCATTTTCTTTCTTGGAGTAGAATTTTATTTGCTACTTGATTACGGTCCAATATTGTCCTCAATCAAATTTTATATAGAGGCATGGAGACAGGCCCTTTGGCCCAAACTGGTCCATGCCAACCAAAATGTCCATCTATGATAACCCCAATTCCCTGCCCCTAAACCTTTCCTATCCAAGTATTTGTCCAAATGCCTTTTAAATGTTGTTTATGTACCCGTCTCAGCCACTTCTTCTGGCAGCTCATTCCACATGCATATCACCCCTTGTGTAAAAAAGTTGCCCTTCAGGTTCCCTTTTATTCTTTCCTCTCTAACCTCGAACTGATGCCCTCTAGTCCTCGATTCTCCAACCCTGGGAAAAAGACTGAATGCATTTGCCCTATCCATGGCTATTATGATCTTATCAACTTATTTAAAATCCTCCCTCAGTCTCCTATGCTCTAAAGGAAAATGTCCGTCCTTGTCCAACCTCTCCCTTTAACTCAGACCGTTGAATCTTGGCAACATCCTTGTAAATTTCTCCTACACTCTTTCCAGTTCAATAACATTCTTTCTATAGCAAGGTGACCAAAACTGAACTCAATACTCCAAGTGCGGCCTCGCCAACATAGCGTACAACTGCAACATAACATCCCAACTTCTTTACTCGAAGCCCTGACTGAAGGCCAGTATGCCAAAAGCCTTCTTCATATGTCCACTTTCCATCAGGACTCTTTAAATAAGGGTCAGGAGGCAAAATAGTTTTGGTTACTATTACAGAGAACCTTTTGTTGCTCTAATTTTGCGGATCCTTCAATAATATTGAAGTCAGTTTCAATTACAACTGCAATAAACACTTGAAGATTGAAAGTAGTTTTGTGTACTGAAAAGTGTAAATAATTTAAATTGAGTAAAGTGAAAAACAGTAATCAGTTAATTTGATTCAAGTAACTGTGGGTAAAAACAAACATTTACTTTAGCATCTCCGTGATAAAGTGGTAGATTTATATCAATAGTGTACACTTCATAGTAGTTACTATAAAGATTTATTTATAGGAAAATGTCTTTTATGGACTTGAATTTAATCTTTTGGAATATAATTCCTTGCATACGAATCAAATCGGTTTGCAAATTTATGGCCAATCAGTGCATAGTCAGAGGTTTGTGGACGGAATTCCAAACCTTCACAATCTTGAATACTGAAACACGCCTGCCAATGGTGCAGTGAAAGAAGTAGCTGCAGCACAAGGTCAAATTTAAAGGAACATACAGTCCCTAGTGGGTTATAGTGTTGGAAGAGTTTAGATTAGATTAGATTACATTACATTACAGTGTGGAAACAGGCCCTTCGGCCCAACAAGTCCACACCGACCCGCCGAAGCGCAACCCACCCATACCCCTACATTTACCCCTTACCTCACACTACGGGCAATTTAGCATGGCCAATCCACCTGACCTGCACATCTTTGGATTGTGGGAGGAAACCGGAGCACCCGAGTTTCCAAAATTAAGGCGAAATGAGGACATAAAGGAAATTGAACAGATGGAAGTGAATTTTTGAATTATGGCATTGGATTAGGAGCCAAGCAAATCCGTCAACCTAAAGATAAATAATGAATAATAATGTGAACAGTGAATTTTAAATGAGGCTATTTATAAATGGTGGGAGGTTGAGGCCATGAGTTAAGTGTTTAGATTTTGCTTTTTTTCCGCTGAAATTAGTTATTTGTGCTTTGTCATTCATCAGTTGAAATTTGAAAAATCTTGTGTAATTTAAAGTTTTAAATTCCAATTTAAGTCTACCAAAGAATTCTATTGAACCAGTATAACTATGACTCTATCTATGACTCCACTATCTATTGTTTCAAGGTAAAAATTACAAAGAAAAGTAGCAGGTATAAAAGAAACTCATAGCCATTTCGTAGTACAGGAATTGAGTATTGCTGAAAAAGGAATAAAGTAACAAAGCTTTTGACAAAGCTTTTCGTCTTGCTCTCATCAGAATAATTTGCAAGCGGTGAGTGCTGATAGAATGGACTCTGATAGCAGTATTACATTGGAGAATGCATTAGTTAATGATGTTTGCTCTTTGTTTGTTTGTAGGATACCCACTCTATCTGTATTTTACTTCATAATTACTTCATTTATTACTTTTGTACCTTTTCATTTTTATGAATTTTGTAAACGGTAATGTAAAATGGTAATTTTGTTAATGATGATTGACTTTTCACCTGACAGGTTTTGTTTACATTGTAAACCAGGCAAATTGACCCTGATTGATTAAAGGCATTGCCCTGAAAATATTCGATGATTGGCTGCCTCCTATTTTATAGAGTTGAAACAGGCACAATCAACACCACGTTCCTCTCATACAGTATGATTTGGTTTATTTGCTTAATTAGTATCCTCGCAAATTGTCCTAATGAGTGAAAGCTTTGACAAAATGTGCCTTCATGCTAAGCAAGAAAATAATTCCATTCTATCTTGTTTTCATAACCACTAGAATCTGCCACTTGTGTGGTACTAAATAAACTGGACCCTGGATAGCTGAATCCCATCATTTAGAGGCCAAAAGTAAAATTCCCAATGTGAATAAAACAAAAAACAATAATGCAAGAATCTTTTCAATATAAATCTATAATTTTTGAGTGCGTCAAATGCCACATCTCTAACTTAAGCATAAAGATACATGGATCATGCTTAGTACCTTATTATAATAGCCTCTGTGCTGTTAAGCCTCCAACCCTCAATGTTGCAAAAGTAGTCTCAGCCTCTCTTTTGTACTATCAATATTAGGCTGTTTGGTTTAAAGCTTATGTTACTTTATTCCTTTTAAAACAGTGTTGTTACATTGATAAGTTTCTAGTCCTGTGGCATAGCATACTTTCAATCAAACCGAGGATAAGAATGTGACCGGAGGCACTGCTTTTTCTGATTTCACTCAACATTCGGAGGTATGTGTTGTTAGGGCTGTGTCCATTTTAATTTGGGTTGCCCAGGCCTTTTTTTAAGATACCCATCATATCTGTATTTTAGTTTATAATTACTTCATTTTATTTCTTTTGTGCCTTTTCATTTCTATGAACTTTGAATAATAAAGTGGTTAATTTTGTATCTGACATTTTCATCCCCTATAAGTTCTTTTTATTTCTAATCAAACTTATATTTAACTTCATTATTTCGGCTCTCACTATTATTTGGAACTGTAGTATATTTAGCTATGACTTTCAGAAATGATGTTGTTACATTGCCTTTGACTTAGACAGTTTTGTCTACTTCCTCTGGCAGGAATGATGAGAAAGAGTATGCTCTCAAACAGATTGAAGGCACAGGCATTTCCATGTCTGCGTGCAGAGAGATCGCAGTAAGTATACAAGATAGACTTATCGATTATAGCTTTTTTTGTGACATATTTACTTACAACCTATGACAGCAATTTTTTTTTCATGTTACTGTTTTGGATGGTGGGATGTATGACCTGAGAATGAACTGGGTAATCCCACCAGTATCTGTCTAGATTTGTGAAGTTAATATTAATGTTAAAAAGCAGAAAATTATGTAGAATTGCTAGATCCTATAAAAGAGAAACACCGATTAATTGCATCTTCAGTATAGCAAAACAATTCATCTTGTTAATTCCCATGAGTGAACATTTATTATCTCTTGTTGTAGGTGTTTAAGTGAAAAATGAAAAGAAAATCCATATTTTATCCTTCAATAAGTTGACAATGTGATTTTCCTGGCCTATTACTTTTTTTTATTGTCCTGAACCATTATGATTATCTCTGTGTCATGTGAATTATTGTAACATATAAAGAAATGTACAATACTTGAGAATTAGTGGAACAAATTTAATCTTTCTTCCTTCTTCATAATATAAAACTGTGTGCAAAAGACTTAATCATTGGGTTGCATTGATGTAGTGAACAAGACCAGAAAACCACAAGGCTGCAGGCATGCTGCTGGCTTCGCACCCAGTCCTGTCTTCAGCTGAGGCGAGTTGCAACTTTAGTAGGCCATCTGGAAGGTGAGGAGCAACTGAGAGCCTTGTTAAGTGAGAATGAAAGAAGTTGCATGGGATTTTCCAGAGAGCGTTCAGTTTTCTGATACAGCTCGGGAGGTATGGATCAATTGTCTAGGGGCAGGCATCCAGTGTTGGATGAAAGGCTGGAGATGTGCTGTCAATCAGGCAAGACTGTAAGGCACTGTTTGCCTGGATACTGCCAACCACCCTGCAGAAAAATTCCTTCCTCTCCTCCCCACCCTGTCTACAGTGGTATCTTAGCTGCTATTTGTATTTTCTCATTAATATTTTTGGGACGGGGCTTAGAGAGCATTTTTCTGTCGAAGCACCCTCTGTTACTTATCATTTACTGTACCTGGGTACTCTTCTGAAGCCAGAAAGCCTCAGAGTGGCGTTCCACCTTTCAGAACCAATCTGCTACCAATAATTGATCAGGGAACGTAATTCCATACTAAGAAGGATACCAACGTCAAAATTCCAATGCTTTACGTTTGGCAATGGTTTGTTTCCCAGAAATACCAGAAATGTCATACTTAAATATATACACATCAATTTGCCTTTGGGCTCATGTCAGATCTTTTTGGCAGGATTTACTCCATTAGCCTTCATCTTTCCCAAGGTATCCAAAAGGTACTGGATCTCTTCATGCTTGGCTAAAGATTTAGGTTGAGTGCAAGGTTTTGTCTGCATGCCAGCAGGCTTGTACACTGCATGTCTGGGGGTCTGTCTCCCAGATGTTCCTCTGAAGTTTTAGCCTGGGACTGTTAAGAAACCCACTTTCTATACATTGTTCCAAGCAGGCACAGGTGAGGACTTGTTAATGAAAAGGCAACTGAGGGAGGTACTTTACATTTGGCTGTCTTTGCCACATTCTTGCCAACCAGAAGAATAGGTTGGAAATGAGAAGGAAGCAATACAAAAGCAGGAAACATACTCACTTCACTGACACACTAGATCATCATATTAATATGTTGGACACTGATGTACACTGGTTTTGCTTTTAAAGTTTCCTCATGTAATATTAAGACATTATTATGTACAATAAAAAGAAGAACAAGTCATCATTTCAAATTATGGCATCTTGGAGACTTTGGATTCTGCACTTTTTCTGTAATAGACTTCTACAAGTTGTCCATGGGCTCTGAATGTTCTGACCTGTTTTCAGTAGATACTATGTATGCAGGGAGTTATAACCCGCAACCCAGTGAGGCCTTCTGTTGAAAGTGAAAGCTTTGGGAAACTTTCATTACTTCTAAACTGAAGATTAACAAAGATGTAGGAAATACACAGAAAAAAAAAATCTTTTCAATCAAAGTACTATTTGTTAGGCAAGTTTAACAATTTTCTTGGAAATTTTGTATTTGTATAATCGTTGCTGGAAAGTTTGTTTCCAGTAACAGGACCCAAGGTTCATGCATACCAAAGAAAGGATTTTCAGAATTGTCTTCAGCAATTTGTTTGCTTTTTTATTTATTTATGCACTTGCTTAGTCAAGAAGGGTGAATGGATTTCCTTTCTCGTTCCTCTGCTCCATTGGCCACAACAAAGTTTAAATCTAAAAAAAGGTGATATTATGAGACTATGCAACTCAGTATCAGAAACAAGTTAAATAAAGATACAATACTGCAGATGCTGGAAACCTGAAACAAACGCAAGAATGCCGGAAAAATTCAGCAGATCTGGCATCAAGTATGGAGAGAGAAATAGAGTTAACGCTGAGTCTGGTATAACTCTTTAGAACTGGAAGAACTTCAGAACTCTGGTAGTTCTGAAGAAGAATCATATGAAACTCAAAACGTTAACTGTTTCTCTCCCCACAGATGCTGCTAAACCTGCTCAGAAACAAGTTAACTTATTCCGTAAGTTAACAAATAAAGCACTAGTTTATTGCAAGCATAACCTATTCCAGCAAACATGCAAAGATTATGAATGAAAGGTTCAAAACATGGAAGTATGACCAACCACCCTTCTTGAAACATTATACAGCCTATCTTCAAGATTGTGGGAGAAAGAAACTCTGGAGGGTGTTCTCTTAACTGTTACTTAATCAAAGTAACTTTAAGTTTGGAGAAAAAAATTATTCACACCTTGTCTCACATATTGGTCTGCAGCCAAGTCACTTTCCACATAAGCTATCGCCATTCATCACGACTCACTGGGGTAATGCGCTGTAAACATCTCCTGTTATCCCTGGAGCCAACACAAAAGTTAAAGATTTTAAAATAAGTATGAAAAATTCTTCAGTTTACCTGATTTTCAGACCCAGATTAATAGAAAGCGTGGAGCAGGTTTCTGTAATGAACACAAATTACTATTTATTACAAGTTATAAGACTCTACGTCCTAGTAAATAGTGTAACTCTACCAATTAAACGTTAATCACCTTATAACCTCCCCCATCCCACTTTCTCTCTCACTCACTGAAAGAAAAGCATGGAGGGAAACAGAATAATAAAGTAAAACAAAGAACTGCGGATGCTAGCAATCTGAAACAAAAACAAATTGCTAGTGAAACTCGGCATGTCTGGTAACATCTTTGGGGAAGAAAACTGTGTTTACGTTTCAAATAATGAGTCCAGTGACTCTTCATAAGAACTTAGAGAAACAGTGTGTTATATTTTATATAACCAGTTATAACTGGTGACCTGTATCTAGAGTCTAATGACTTGGAAGAAATAGTAATTCTTCAAGTACAGAAGCCTGGTCCATGCTTTCTACCAACCTGGGTCTGAAAATCAGGTAAATTTGAGGAGTTTTGCATTCTTATTTTAAAATTTTTAACTTTTATGATGACTGTAGGAATATTGGGGGTTGACTTCTAGTGCATCACCCCAGTGAGTCGTGACAAGTGTCAATAGATTTTTGTGCCAAGTGACTGGCTGCAACCAGCATTTGGGACAATGTGAATAATTCTTTTTTGCAAATTTAACTGTTAATTAGCCCTGCTTGCAGACATATGTATGTCTGTATTATTTTTCAAGAAGGGTAGTTGGCCAAACTTACACATTTTTAAAACAGAGAGCAAACTGAAAAAAACATTTCAGTAATCTTTGTTCACAAGATCTGTTGATTTGGTTTTTGTTGATCAGAAGATTTCTTCTCAGCCTTCCTTTTCCAAAAGCTTCCACTGCAATAGACACATGGTGTCTGGTACGCTTGTAAAAAGTCTCTGACCTATTAATTAAATTTCATATCAACTGCTAAAGTAAAGATAAACTGGTTTTCTTAAGGTTTAAAGTGGGTTTTGATTGGAGGGGCCAGATAGACAGCTCCTGTGCTGATGGAGATTTAATCACTTGCTTTGTTTCCAGCTCTAAGCGGTCAGTTATCTGAGAACAATTCACAGAGTTGTTGGGAATGAAAGGGCTTTATCATTGGTCTATAGACAAATGACCAATTTTCAATCAACATTTTGTTGCTCGCCAAACCTCTATCTGTGTATCCAATTCTATTTTGACCCCTTCTCTCGCCTTCACTGTTTGATCATGCAGCATTGCCCTTTGATGTGAAGGGCACAGCTTGTCACTGGCCACTTGGGTGTTTCCTTTCTTCCTGGTGGTGGAAATTGAATAAAGATTTCCACGCCTGTTGTCTTTCACTGTGTCTCACACCTGCATACACACAAGAGAGAAAAAATTATAAATTAACATTTTCCAAGCTACCATCAGTTCTCAGGAAGGGTCACAAGAAAAGAAAAGCTCCATCAGTGTACAGAACCCCATGTCTTCAATTTGTCTGCAACTTCAACTTCAATTATTGCTTGTTCAGGCAACATGATGCTAACCAAAAATATCAGGTTACTTACTTTTTAAATCATGCAGCAATCCTTGTAAAACACTGACTTTATACAAATGTCCTTTCTCATTTCATCTGACAATTTAAAAATAGCAAAAATAAGAAGTTAGTCTTGGCACGCTAGTTTTTTTTCTTGGATCAGTTATGGCTGATTGTCTCCAGGAAAAGAGAATTCGGTCATCTCCTTTAAAGAATCCACCACTTAAGGTGATGAGCCCTTCAGCTGGATTTTCAACTCGCACGCTTTGATTGAGAAGGCTTTCAGAGCAAGGTAAATGTTTCCCCTGTGGCAAGCTTTTTTTTTTGGTGTGTTCAATATCAATGTATTTTATTTAACACCAGGTTATAGTCCAACAGGTTTCAGTGCAAGTACAAGCTTTCGGAGTGCTGCTTGTTCATCAATAGCTACCTGACAAAGGAAAGCCTCTGAAAGCTTGTATTTCCAAATAAACCTGTTGGACTATAACCTGGTGTTATGTGACATTTAATTTTGTCCACCCCAGTCCATTACTGGCATGTCCACAATATACTTTATACCCTCAAGCGGAGTCATGTGACCTCTCAATGATAGTTTCAATGACTTGGTATCTCCATCCTGCAGCTTGTGTTCTTTGCAACTGCAATATTTTTCCCGCAGTAACTAGTGTCTACTACTTTAAACAGTTCTTTTAAAAATATTCAAGATATAAATCTATGTCCAGCTATTGACATTATTAATAAATTACTTCAAATAACACCTCTTCATAACAGTTACAAGTACCTTTTGTCTTCCATTTTTTATATTGTGGTGAGGGAGGTTTCATTATTGTGTGATACATCCTCATTCTAATGTAATTTGTTACTGTTTTATGAATGTGACTTTTAGTTATGGTATGTTGGGTGATGCACTGATTAATAAAGACAGTATTTAAATAGACATTATTAGTCTGAAGGAGTGGAGACTGATGCATTCTTTTGAGCCAGAGCTTTAATTGTGAAGTAAACTTGAATTAAATTCAGGGTTTGATTGTTAGATCAGAGCATTTGGTGATTGAGGTTTCAGCTGTTTTAGCTCTTCCTTTCCAGTTAGGTTATGATGGGTATGAGTCCTTTGCCAGGATTTGAGCACATGATCAATATAGCATTGAAGTGCCAGATTAGATTGAGTTTTGCACTGTTGGATTGTCATTAAAGCAGTACCCTGTCTGTTCAGATGGGTATAAGGTTGTCATTGCCGTATTTAAGGAGGAACAGGAATTTCCCATTGCGCATGGCTAACGTGCTTCCCTCATCCAATTCCACCAAATATGATTACTTTGCTACTAATTTACCAGCAATTGCATAATAGTACAGAACCTGAAGATAGTGCTGGGTCAAAGTCCTGGAATCTCCTTCCTAACAGAACTGTGGCTGTATGTACACCCCGTGGATGCAGTGATTCAAGAAAATTCATGATTCAAGACTAATTAGGGATGAACAATAAATGATAGCCGAGCCAGTGACATCCTGTGAATGAATAACTTTACAGAAAGGATATGATGCTGAAGATTTACATCTTGCAGTTGTGTCAGGATAGATGCCAGAATGCCACCATTAATGCAATCGCAGCAATTTATATGCTGTAGAAATCAGTTGACAAGTTAACTCTGAAACTGGCAATTATAGATATTGCATGAAGGAAGAAATGGATAGCCATAGGTTTTCCAAGCTTCATGGAAATTAAAAAAGGGATAAAAGCTTGCACATATTCCTTTTTGTTTGTCGAGAATTGGTCCCCACACATGAATGTGTGTCTTTTCTAGCAAGCCTAAATGCATCATGTTAAGAGCGTGACTGATTATCTTACATAGTTCATCAGTGCAGTTATTAGCATACTTAGGATTGTTCACCAAGTGCTATCCGATCACAGAATCATATCTAACTGTAGATGTTTTGTTTTGGGATTTACAAGTGTGGGCTGGTTGAGCATGGTTTGTATTCTGCTTATTACGAACAACTGAAAGACCATGCTATTTGATTTAATGAACCAGTCATCTACGTACCTGCATGGCACCAGGGCTAAAATTATACTTTACGTTGTTCAATTGTGTGTTAGGCTGGATGCCTTTTTGATCTGATGGTAGCATCTTGTTAGTGGAAAATAACACTTTCATAGCAGCAACATGGAATGACTTCTGAACTTGTTGTTAAACTTTGAGATGATTTGCCTTTCCAGAACAATTCAGAATAAACAGCCTTTTCAGGCCCATTTGCAATATGCCTGTTCGTATGATTTTGCTTTTTGGGATGAGGTTTAGTGATGTTCAAAATTAAAACACCTTATACAGCTTCTGCAAAACAAAAACATGGATTTTGAAGTTTAGGAAGCCAAGGAGAATGTCCTGTAAGTCTTCAAAATTCGTATTTGTTTTTACATCTGCTAAGAGAATCAATCAGAATCTTGGTTCCAAATTCAAAAAAGCAACACATATGGAGTATTCCTTTGGAGTGCCAGCTATTACTTTGTGCATAACTGCCTGAATGGGATCTGAATTAAAAATATTTTCACAAAATGACTGACTCGCCTTCATACTCCATGTATATGACTAGTCTTCATCTCTAATTTGACCATTGAATGTCAACAGACCGTTTTATCAGGAGGGCTTTGCTGGATAATGACCAGGAGTGTACTCGATGCCTGATTTTTGCATTGCTCTTCCTTTCCTGACTCCCCAGAGGCACAGAGATCAATTGTAGATTCTGTTTCCCACAGACAATCTCCTTTTTACTTTGTATGGGGGAAGGGGGCGTAATGCAGGCTCACTATTGATTTTAAGTATTTTTGATAAATAAGGGAACAATTTTTATTGGAATTGTTAGAAGTGAGTTTATTTTATTTTTGTTTGTATCTTATGTGTATAGTTCAGTTCACGTTGAGTGATTTATTATCTGCTGTATTCGAACACTACATTTTTCTGTTCCTATTTATACTGATGATAGCTAGAATAGAGCTATGATGTTTTGTTTCACATCTTTAGTCTGTTGTACTTTAAATAATAGACAATTTATAAATAGTCTATAGTCTATAATTGAAAATATGTTTCCAGAAAATTGAATAAATCTCTAAAATAAGTATAATAATGTGTAATAATTCACTTACACTGGTGGCTGGCTTCCAGCTGAATGAGATGATCCGGAATTTTGGAAGTGGCTTTTGCTTCCACACCTCTGATAATTAGTTGTTTCTGCCCAAAAATGGAATACTGTAATTGCCCTGTTGTTGAATTTCAACTTATGGTCTAATTACTTTTGTCAGAGAAATTTTAAGCCAATCTGTTTATAAAACAGCTTGTGTAGGGGCATTTTTCCTCTTATTGCAGGATTCACAGTTTGATCAGTTTTTTTTTGACATGTAATGTTATCTTAACTGATGCAATCCCATATAGTGCTATTTATGTCGCTTGGTCACATGGTATCTTGCAGCATACTGGATATTTGTAACTCAGTTAGCTGTTAACCAACTGAAAGCTATTGTTATACGAAGTAAGACTGACTAAATCATTATTTACAAAGTTCTTGAAGGTCTTTCACAATTTAATATTTGGAAGGGCCTCCAAAACTGAGTGGTATCCTGTAGATTATGAAGCAAATTGTTGGCTCTCTAACCTGGTTTTGTTTCCTAGATGTGTCTTCACTACAGCATTAGTTATGGTATGTCTGACAGTTATTTTAAATGTATGAACATTATAAAATCATTGAATTCCGGCAAATAGTTTTGTCATCTCTGGCATCAGATCATATCTAGCTCTGAGCAGTACCAGGAGCAGTAGACCCTGTGTTTCCATGGTTAGTTCAGGACAAAAGAGCTATTGGACCTTTATTATGCTGTTAACACCATTCTTTTCATATCAATGGACAATGGTCAAAACTAGAAGCACAGAAACTACCTTATTGAGTGAAGTGTCTCACCCAGGAATACCATCACATGGTCGGAACACCTAATCTTTGGAAAAGTTTAATGGTAAATTTTGGTCTGGCTAGCTTCAATCTGGAAGAACCAATCCATTCTGGTAAGTCTGGTAAAATATTACTGAATTGTTGACTTGGCAGCTTGAAAAAAAGAGGTGGTCTATTGTTAAAATCACCAACTGCAAAACTATAGACAAAATGGAAATTTTTGCAGTGCATCTAGTACATAGAACACGTTGCTGCAACTGTATGCATCAGTGGTGGAGGGAGAGAATGTTTGTGGATGTGGTGCCAATTAAGTAGGCTGCTTTGGTATCAAGCTTCTTGACTGTTGTTGGATCTGTACAGACAAGAGAAGTGTATTCCATCATACTTCTGACTTGTGCCCTGTAGATAGTGGATAGGTTCTGGGGAGTCAGGAGCTGTCTCGTCTCTACAAGATTCCTAGTTCTGACCTGCTTTTAGACGGTATTTATATGGCTAGTCTAATTCAGTTTGCAGGTTGTTATTAGTGGTGGATTCAGTGATAGCATGGTCAAGGATGTTAAGGGATGATGTTTAAACTTACCCTTGTTGGACATGGTGATCATGTGGCACTTGTATGGCACAAATGTTACTTGACATTTGGCACCCTATTCCTGAATAATGTGCATGCCTTGCTGCATTTGGACATGGGCTACTTACAATGGGTTCTAATGCAGTTCTATATCTGTTAAATAAGAAGAGAAAAATTGTAGGCACGACTCTAGATATGGTCTCGCCAATGCTCTGAATGACTGTAATAAAACGTCCCTACTTTTATACTCTATCACCCTTTCAGTAAACAATTTTTTTTAAACCTTCCTAATAATTTTCTGTGTTTGCATTTTCATCTCTGATTCATGTACCAGACCCATTTGTACCTCAGTTCTACAGTCTCTCTTCATTTACGTTAATGCTGCTTTTCCAGTCTTTATGTCAAAGTGGACACGTTCACACTTTTCCACATTCTCATCTGTCCATTTACTCAAGCTATTTGTAACACTTTGCAAATTCCCTGTGTTCTGTTGACCACTTATTTCCCAATCTTGGAGATAGCCTAAAGCATAACTCTTATCAACTTCACATATCATATTGCCTGAGTTACTATTCAACTAAGCCTAGCTAATGTGAATTATTAGGCTTTCTTTTACCATGAATTCTGTCACAGCTGAGCATGTTGCCATTTTAATCCAAAGGTCTCACAGACAAATGCATGACTATTTAACATTGAGTTCAAAACCCTGTCTGATTTTTCTAGGATTAGGTTGTTGCAACAGGCAATTGTAGCATTTTTGGCTGTGCTCCTGCTGAGATCAGCTATCTGAAGACCGATCAATAATTTAAAAAAAAAACCCTCTGTTTATATGTAACCTTTTAACATGGACAGTTATCTCAATCCATTTCACAGGGGCAAATCAGATGAAAATGGATGTCCACTTGAAAAATATTTGCCCAGAAAAGAAAATGTATTTATGAAATGTCTTTATGATTTAATGTCCATTATGATTTAAAGTAAAATCACTACTGTTGACTGCAAAATCTGGATCATTAAATTTTCCATGTAAGTTTCTAAGAACTAGGAAACCCATTAAAGGAGATTTTTTTAGATTTAGATTAGATTACAGTGTGGAAACAGGCCCTTCGGCCCAACAAGTCCACACCGACCTGCCGAAGCGAAACCCACCCATACCCCTACATTTACCCCTTACCTAACACTACGGGCAATTTAGTATGGCCAATTCACCTAACCTGCACATCTTTGGACTGTGGGAGGAAACCGGAGCACCCGGAGGAAACCCACGCAGACACGGGGAGAACGTGCAAACTCCACACAGTCAGTCGCCTGAGTCGGGAATTGAACCCGGGTCTCTGGCGCTGCAAGGCAGCAGTGCTAACCACTGGGAGGTGGTGGCTCAGTCAGGTAGGAGCCTTTTGCATCATCCCTCCTAGGCCAAGAGAAACTCCCTGGCCTCCAAGAAAGTTTTGGGACATATCTGTCCTGATCATGGTATCTCTTTGACTGCTGTTTTGATTAGCATGTGGAGATGTCAGATTTGGATTGGGTTGGACAAAATCAAATCGAATAACACCAGGTTATAGTCCAAGAGGTTTATTGGAAATTGCAAGCTTATGGAGCTCTGCTTTTTCCTCAGGCATGGTATGATTGAGAGGGTACAAGGCACAGTATTTATAAGCAAAAAGTCAACAACTTTTAAAAGTAGCTGCCCTTGTTGAATCCTGTAATCAGTTAGGAAATAGATTGCTGATTAAAATGCAAAATTCAGATTCCTTTCAAGTCTTTGTCCCTAGATAATTAAAGGTTTTTAACAATGTACAACAGGTGACATCTCAGGTTAGACAATGCACTTTAGGTGTAATGTCCCACATTGAATTTATGTTTTAAGATGAGGTCAGGTTATTTTGTTTGCTAGAAAAGAATTTTGAATGAAATAATTCCCCTGTGTGTGTGAGAGTGAGAGAGAGAGAGTTTGGGTGTGAATGTGTGAGTGTGTCTGTGCCTGTGTGTGTGTTGACAGAGAGACAGTGAGTATGTGTGCGTGCATTTGCGAGTGTGTGAGTGTCTGTGTGTGGGAGTATATAGTGTGGTGGGTTACCTGTAGTACGACATGAACCCAGGATCATGGTTGAGACCATCATACTGGGTATGGAACTTAGCTCTCAGCCTCTGCTCAGCGTTTTTACTTCTTGCATATCTTGAAGTCCGCCTTGGAGAACGCTCGCCTGAAGGGTGGAGGCTGATTGTCCTGGACTGCTGAAGTGTTCCCCCACTTGGAGGGAACCCCCTGCGTGTTGATCGTTGTCTGATGTCCATTCATCCGTTGTCGTAGTGTCTGCATGGTCTGACCAATGTACCATGGCTCCGGGCATCCTTGCCTGCAGCATGTAAAATAGACGATATTGGCTGAATTAGGGGATTGAGCAAGAGTTGAGTTTTGAATTTTTGACTCCTTTAACTTCCCACCTGTCTTGACCTGCAACATCTCATCTGGGGTGCAACCTGTCATTTAAATATATCTACCATAACTTCTTAGATTTTGTGAATTAATTCATCTGGATAATTGGATAGAAAGTTTTTCCTCTCAATATGAATTAAATTATGCAGAAATAACTTAACAGAGACCGTATCCTGTCACCAAGTCACCCTTTATTTACTCATGGAGAGTCCTTGACACTGATACTGCTGCCCCAGAGCCAGCTGTCTGAACAGAACCACTGACACTCCTGTTTATATGTCAGC
>NW_025213928.1:35322-37442 GCF_004010195.1 Chiloscyllium plagiosum | reverse complement strand
GACAGTGCGCCCCCTGAGTAACTGTGAAAGAGCCCCCTGACTAACTGTGACATTACCCCTCTGACTAACTGTGACAGTACACCCTGACTAACTGTGACAGTGCCTCCCTAACTAACTGTGAGAGTACTCCCTGACTAACTGTGACAGTGCCTCCCTAACTAACTGTGACAGTACCCCTCTGACTGTGACAGTACCCCCTGACTAACTGTGACAGTACTCCTCTGACTAACTGTGACAGTACCCCCTGACTAACTGTGACAGTACCCCCTGACTAACAGTGACAGTGCTCCCTGACTAACTGTGACAGTACATCTCTGACTAACTCTGACAGTACTCCTCTGACTAACTGTGACAGTACCAACTGACTAACTGTGACAGTGCCCCCTGACTATCTGTGACTGTGCCCCCGACTAACTGTGACCGTACACCCTGATTAACTGTGACAGTGCCCCCTGACTAACTATGACAGTGCCCCCCGACTAACTGGGATACTACCACCTGACTAACTGTGACAGTGTCCCCGACTAACAGTGACTGTAACCCTCTGACTAACCGTGACAGTACCCCCTGACTAACTGTGACAGTGTCCCCGATCAACTGTGACAGTGTACCCTGATTAACTGTGACAGTACTCCCTGACTAACTGTGAGAGTGCCTCCATGACTAACTGTGACAGTACCCCTCTGACTAACTGTGACAGTACCCCTGAATAACTGTGACAGTACCCCTGTGACTAACTGTGACAGTACCCCCTGACTAACTGTGACAGTACGCCTCTGACTAACTGTGACAGTGCTCCCTGACTAACTGTGCCAGTTTCCCTCTGACGAACTGTGACTGTACCCCCTGACTAACTGTGACAGTACACCCTGACTAACTGTGACAGTGCCCCCCTGACTAACTGGCACAGTACCCCTCTGACTAACTGTGACACTACCCCCGTGACTAACTGTGACAGTGCCTCCCTGACTAACTGTGATAGTACCCCTCTGTCTAACTGTGAGAGTACCCCCTGATTAACTGCGACAGTGCCCCCCTGACTAACTGTGACAGTACCCCCTGACTAACTGTGACAGTATCAGCGGGATACTGTCACAGTTAGTCAGGGAGCACTGACTGTGACAGTACCCCTCTGACTAACTGTGACAGTACCCCTCTGACTAACTGTGACAGTACCCCTCTGACTAACTGTGACAGTGCCCCCTGACAACTGTGACAGTACCCCCTGACTAACTGTGACAGTACCCCTCTGACTAACTGTGACAGTGCCCCCTGACTAACTGTGACAGTGCCCCCTGACTAACTGTGACAGTACCCCATGACTAACTGTGACAGTACTCCTCTGACTAACTGCGAAAGTGCCCCCTGACTAACTGTGACAGTACCCCATGACTAACTGTGACAGTGCTCCCTGACTAACTGTGACAGTATCCCGCTGACTAACTGTGACTGTACCCCCTGACTAACTGTGACACTACCCCCTGACTAACTGTGACAGTGCCTCCCTAACTAACTGTGATAGTACCCCTCTGTCTAACTGTGAGAGTACCCCCTGATTAACTGTGACAGTGCCCCCCTGACAACTGTGACAGTGCCCCCTGACTAACTGTGACAGTACCCCTCTGACTAACTGTGATAGTACCTCCTGACTAACTGTGAAAGTGTTCCCTGACTAACTGTGACAGTACTCCTCTGACTAGCTGAGACAGTATCAACTGACTAACTGTGACAGTACCCCCTGACTAACTGTGACAGTACCCGCTGACTATCTGTGACAGTGCTCCCTGACTAACAGTGACAGCGCTCCCTAACTAACTGTGACAGTACATCTCTGACTAACTCTGACAGTACTCCTCTGACTAACTGTGACAGTGCCAACTGACTATCTGTGACAGTGCCCCGGACTAACTGTGACCGTACCTACTGATTAACTGTGAAAGTGCCCCCTGACTAACTATGACAGTGCCCCCCGACTAACTGGGATAGTACCACCTGACTAACTGTGACAGTGTCCCCTACTAACTGTGACAGTACCCCTCTGACTAACCGTGACAGTACCCCCTGACTAACTGTGACAGTACCCCTCTGACTAACTGTGACAGTGCCCCCTGACAACTGTG
>NW_025213928.1:34495-35300 GCF_004010195.1 Chiloscyllium plagiosum | reverse complement strand
ACTGTCACAGTTAGTCAGGGGGCACTGTCACGGTTAATCAGGGTACACTGTCACAGTTGATCGGGGGCACTGTCACAGTTAGTCAGGGGGTACTGTCACGGTTAGTCACAGGGTTACAGTCACAGTTAGTAGGGGACACTGTCACAGTTAGTCAGGTGGTACTATCCAAGTTAGTCGGGGGGCACTGTCATAGTTAGTCAGGGGGCACTTTCACAGTTAATCAGGGGGTACGGTCACAGTTAGTCCGGGGCACTGTCACAGATAGTCAGTTGGCACTGTCACAGTTAGTCAGAGGAGTACTGTCAGAGTTAGTCAGAGATGTACTGTCACAGTTAGTTAGGGAGCGCTGTCACTGTTAGTCAGGGAGCACTGTCACAGATAGTCAGCGGGTACTGACACAGTTAGTCAGGGAGCACTGTCACAGTTAGTCAGGGGGTACTGTCACAATTGGTCAGAGGGGTACTGTCACAGTTAGTCAGTTGATACTGTCACAGTTAGTCAGAGGAGGACTGTCACAGTTAGTCAGGGAACACTTTCACAGTTAGTCAGGGAGTACTATCACAGTTAGTCAGAGGGGTACTGTCACAGTTAGTCAGGGTGTACTGTCACAGTTAGTCAGGGGGTACAATCACAGTTAGTCAGCGGGATACTATCACAGTTAGTCAGGGAGCACTGTCACAGTTAGTCAGAGGGGTACAGCACGGTTAGTCAGAGGGTTACAGTCACTGTTAGTCGGGGACACTGTCACAGTTAGTCAGGTGGTACTATCCCAGTTAGTCGGGGGGCACTGTCATAGTTAGTCAGG
>NW_025213928.1:22446-23968 GCF_004010195.1 Chiloscyllium plagiosum | reverse complement strand
CCTTTGTTATTTGTGAGGACAGCGTGAAACAGGCTGATATATGTGAACAGGTTGATGTTAAGAATGAGGATGTGCTGAGTATTGTGTAAAACATAAGGATAGATAAGTCTATTGGACCAGACGGGATGTGTCCAAAGTTACTACACGAAATGAGGGAAGAGATTGCTGTGCACTTGGCAATGACCTTTGTGCCCTCACTGACCACTGAGTTGTACCAGATGGTTGGAGGGCGGCAAATGTTATTCCCTTGTTCAGGAAAGGGAATATGGATAACGCTGGGAATTTCAGACCTGTCAGTCTTATGTCTGTGGTGTGCAGATTATTGGAGAGGACTCTGAGACAGGATTTATAATTCCTTGGAAAACCATAGTTTGATTAGAGGTAGTCAGCATGGCTTTGTAAGGGGCAGGTCATGCCTTACAAATCTTATTGAGTCCTTTGGCAATGTGACAAATCACTTTTATGGCTCATTCAGAAAGTATAGAGACATGGGATACAGGGAAACCTGTCTATCTGGATACAGAATTCCTGGCTCATAAAAGATCGAGGGTGATGATGAATGCAAAGCACTCACCCTGCAGCACAGTGTCCAGTGGTTTTCTGTAGGGAGAGGTTACAGGACCCTCTGCTCTTTGTGATTTTATAAATGACTTGGATGTGTGAGTGGAAAAGTGGGTTAGTAAATTTGGCAATGACACAAAGGTTGGTAGAATGGCTGAGAATGTGGAGGGCTATTGTAGGTTGCAGCTGGGCAATGACAGAATGCAGAGCTGGGCTGCGAAGTGGCAGATGGAGTTGAATCTGCAAAAATATGAAGTCATTCATTTTGCAAGACTGAATTTGAATGCATAATGCAGGGTTAAAGGTAGCATCCTTGGCAGTGTGGAGGAACAGAGGGATCTTGGGTTCCAAGCCCATAGATCCCTGATAGTTGCCACACAAGCTGATAGGCTTGTTAAGCAGGAATATATTGTGCTGGATTTCATTAGCTGGGGGATTGGGTTTTAAAGCCATGAAGTTATGATGCAACTCTATAGAGCCCTGGTTAGATCCCACTTGGAATATTGTGTTCAGTTCTGAACCCCTCATTACATGATGGATGTGGAAGCTTTAGAGAGGGTAAAGAGGAGATTTACCAGGATGCTGCCTGTACTGGAGAGCATGTCTTATGAAGAAAGGTTGAGGGAGCTAAGGCTTTTATCATTGGAGTAAAGAAGGCTGAGGGGTGACTTGGTAGAGGTGAACACGATAATGAGAGGCAAAGAGAGAGTGAATAGTGAGAGCCATTTTTTACCCTGACATAAACAGCTATTACAAGGGGGTATAATTTTCAGGTGATTCTCGGATGGTTAAGGGGAGATTTCAGAGGTAGGTTCGTTACGTAATGAGTGGTGGGTGAGTGGAATGCACTGCCAGTGGTGGCAGTAAAATTAGATGCATGAGGGACATTTAATATACTTCTGGATAGGCACATGGATGATAATAAAATGAAGGGTACGTCGGTTAGTTTGATCATACAGTC
>NW_025213928.1:20314-21978 GCF_004010195.1 Chiloscyllium plagiosum | reverse complement strand
GTGGTGTCACAGGTAGACAGGCTGGTGAAGTAGGCGTTTGGGATGGTTACCTTCATTGGTCAGAGCATTGAAAGTAGGAGAAGGATGTCATGTTGCATCTGTACAAGACATTGGCAAGACCACCATGAAACCATTGTTGATCAGCAGGAAGAACTCATTAGATTCACTTACCTCCTTTACTGAAGGACATCTGACATTCTAACCTGGTCTGGCCTCCACGTGAATCCAGACCCACAGCAATATAGCTGACTCTGATCTGCCCTCTGGGCAATTAGCAGTGGGGGCAAAGAATACTGGTCCAATTAGAGATCCCCACATTCCATGCATGAATAAATAAAAATTCATATGTCCTTCCCTACCTCTGCAAACCCCTCCAGCTGCAGCAATCCGTACTGGCTTTGTAACACCGTTCAGGCCCTGAACACTCTCTGTAACACTCTCACCACCTCCAGCATCTTCACCGCTCCCTGTTCGTATCGTGTCATTAAGCCCTGACAATTATTCCCCTTCCCACTGCCTTCTTCCTGCTAGCAGACCCGCTGCAATCCCTTTTAAACATACTCCTAAAACACTCTTTCACTTCAGGATTTTAAGTACTTTGTAGTGATCTTCTAAGCCTCATAATCTAATATGATCCATTTTGTCCTTAATGAGGGATGGATGGGAATTTCTTGCTGAAGTTTTGTCTATTTCAATCGAATGTTCTTTTGTTGAATATTTTACACTGTTCCTTCAAATGTTTTCCACTGTTCATTTACAGATACATGTTTCAGTCTGTTTCGCCTCTTTACCTTGGTCAGTTCTCATCTCAAACCCATGTAATTGGTTGTTTTTGTTTCTAGTTGTAGCTTGTCCTTTCTGTGATTCACTTTAAAGCTATATATTTCTTTAAACTGCACTTTCTCATAATTTCCCAGAGGATCTCTCCGGGTGACATTACTCATTCACTAAGTTTCATCACACAACGGTCGCTCTGAGATAGTTATGTCCCTCGCCAGTTGCACAATGTGCTATTCAAAGAAACACTGAAAAAAAAATTCTGAACTCCTCTTCAAATATTGCTCTTGTCAGTGTGAATGTCCCAAATTTTGGGAATATTGAAATTTCCCAAAATGATCACAATGCTTTTATTAAAAATTCTAATTGATTCATGTTTATTGCAGTGATGAGCAATGAAATGCTGTTCGGTGGCTAAAACTGTCCTGCTGCTTGTGTCCTTGGCAAGTAGTAGCCAAAATGTACATTCAGACTGACTGTACTTCATGGTCTGCGGCCAAATGCTTTCTCTGTAATGCCTTTGTTATCCATTATTGTTAGCGTTGCCCATTTTGCCTGAGTTTGCACAAGGTTGTGAACCATTGAATATTTGTGTTCCACCTTTTGTTCACCCTGGAGCCATGTCTCACTGTTATCTAAATCTATTTTATCTCTGTGTCACAAATCCATCTACCCTATTGCAGAGACTTTGTCCATTCCAAACAAAACATAACTTTCTCTTCCCCACAATTTCCTGTCACAAACCGATTCACTGATGTACAGTTTTAACTAAACTTTTTCCCATCCCGTTCCTTTCTGCTTGTCTTCAGGCACATCTCCATGCTGTTCCATTGCTTCATCTTTTCTATTTGGATTTGGAAAGCTCCTTTCACCTGAACCCTGTCCCT
>NW_025213928.1:17184-19643 GCF_004010195.1 Chiloscyllium plagiosum | reverse complement strand
CCCCTCGCTCTTATAGTTACTCCAGATCCTGAGTCAACAGAATTCTCCACTCCAGAGAGACGCAGCAGGGATGGAGTCTGAGATTTTCCAGATCTCTGTTTTACTCAGGACCATTCTCCATGTGTAACTCTCACTACATCAGTATAAATTCCAATTCTGTCTATTTGCCTGTCTCCTGTAGGTACTCAGGAAGGTCCTGACTCAATAGATTTCACAGCTGCTGGGTGTCTCGTCCATCACCACATTGAAGATGGTTTGTCAGCCAGAGAGACCATGGGCAGGGAGATCTGGAGCCTTCAATAAATCCTGCAGTGAGGTAAGATCACTCAACGTGCACAGAGCAGAGAGCAATGAGAGGGCTCCATATATCGGCTAACAAGACATGACATAGATACAGTGCTGGAGGGGGAGTAGAGTACAGACAAACCTCAGGCTCAATCACCACCCCTGCTGTAAGTTTTGTTGTACTGAGACAGTATCGGAAGTGTCACAGTCACCAATCCAGGCCTGTGCTGTCTTAGTGAGCATCAGTACAACAGGGGGGAAAGCAGGCTTCCCAAGAGAGGGTGGGAATGCTGCCTGGGATTTCTCTTCTGTATTTCCCTCTCCGGAATTGTATCTATAGCATGTCGCATGGACCGATGTCTTCAATAATTTTTAACTCCTATAACAGTTCCTGTCCCTGTAACCTTCTCCCTTCCCTGTAGTCCCTCCACATGTTTGAAATGTACTGCATTCCAGCCTACCATCCCTATCTCTGTAAGTTGCTTCAGTGTCTACAACATGCCTTATCTCGGTCGTCTCCTCCTCAAATGACACAGTCATGCAGCACGGAAACAGAACCTTTGCTTTGATCCAACTAGTCGATGCTGAACACGGTTCCTGAACGAGACGTGTTTCCCTGCAATTGGCCGGTATTCCTTCAAACCTTCTCCTCTCCATGTATTCACCCAAATGTCTTTTCCATGTTGTCATTGTGCTTCTCTCCATCACTTCCCCTGGCAGCTAATTCAATTTGTGCACCATGCTCTCTGTGAAAAATGTTCTCCTCTGATCCCTTTTAAGCCTTCCCTCTCCCACCTCAAATTTCTGCCCTCTAGTTATGGACTCCCTTACCCTGGGGTAGAGACCTTCACTATTCACCTTACCTGTACCCCTCATGGTTTTATAATACTTTATAAGGTCACCCCTCAGCCACCTACGCCCAATGGAAATACGAAGGACAATGATATAAATATTTCTGTTCGTATCCCTGCCACTACTTTGCTACAATGTTCTGGGATACAGTTGTTCAGGACCTTGGGCTTTTTCTACATTTGTGTTCTAAGACATCCAGCACCATCTCTCCTATAATGGGGACACTCTACAAGCCATCACTGTTTCTTTCCCTTTGTTTCCTAGTCTTTGTCCACAGTACGTTCTGACATGAAACGTTCATTTAGGGTCTCACCCAGCACCTGAGGGGCCTTATTGTCTCTCTAGTTGCTTTTTTGTACTTGTATGCTGTAGACTTTCCTTGCATTCTCCTTAACCTTATCTGCCAAAACTATCTCATTCCCACTGTTGTGCTTTCCAGCTTATCCACCCTGTCCTTGGAAGTCAAACCCTCCAGTATCAGTAACATCTTCATCAATCTTTGCTCCGTGTACAGTTTCAGAAAATGCTTCCTAAATCGGGAAAATCGGAATTCTACACAGTACTCCAACTGGGGACCCAGCAATGTCTTGCACAGCCGTATCATGATGTACCAACTCAATGCTCTGACCCCATGAGGGCAAGTGTATCTAATCCGCTTTCACCACCCTGTCCACCTGTGACACCACTGACAAGGAACAATGTCTCTGCACCCCTTGGTCTCGCTGTCTGTTCGACAGCATTGAACGTGGCCCTACCATTAACAGTGTAAGCCATCCCGGTTTTGTCTTAACAATCCATTAATTAAAATCCATTAATTAAAATCCATCTTTCATTCCTTGACCCACTTGTCCAGTTGATCAAGAGCCTCTTCGATAACTGTCTTCACTCCCCACTGTAACACTTATTTTGTTTACTAACGATGATTCCTATATTCTCGTTTATGTAAATAATGCACATGTGGGCCAAGCACCGATCCTTAGGGCGGCACGGTGGCACAGTGGTTAGCACTGCTGCCTCACAGCGCCAAAGACCCGGGTTCAATTCCCACCTCAGGCCACTGACTGTGTGGAGTTTGCACGTTCTCCCCGTGTCTGCGTGGGTTTCCTCCGGGTGTTCCGGTTTCCACCCACAGTCCAAAAATGATGTGCAGGTCAGGTGAATTGGCCATGCTAAATTGCCTGTAGTGTTAGGGTAAGGGGTAAATGTAGGGGTATGGGTGGGTTGCGCTTCGGCGGGGCGGTGTGGACTTGTTGGGCCGAAGGGTCTGTTTCTATACTGTAAGTAATCTAATCTAATCCTTGTGGCACACCGCTGGTCAGAGC
>NW_025213928.1:13351-16750 GCF_004010195.1 Chiloscyllium plagiosum | reverse complement strand
ACCTGATTAGTTCCGAGAGAGTTGTCTATTTTTTATGCGTTTTAAGACTTTCAGCACTTCATGTTCGTCAATGTGGACTCTTGTGAAGACATCACTGTTTATTTCCCTGACTTCCCCAGAGTTTCTCCACAGTAAGTTCTGACGTGACATTTATGTTCAAACTGATAGAATTGTGGTAATTCTGCCACAGTGCTCCCCTACAGACACTTCAGTCCCTTTCCCTACTTTTGTTTCCCAAGGGAAGGTCAGGTTTTATCACAGTCTGCAGTGAGGCCATTTCCATATTGACTGAGACCGTTTTCTTGAACATCCTGAACGAATTCCTCCTATCTAAGCTGTATACATTATGGCAGTCCCAGTCTAGTTATGGAAAGTTAAAATCCCCGACCATTACAACCCTATTATTCTTAGATATCTGAGATCTCCTGATACATTTGCTGCTCTATTCCCCGTTGACTATTGGAGGCCTGTAATACAGTCATATCAAAGTGATGACTCATTCTTATTTCTCAGTTCCATTAAGAGAATTTCACTGGGCGATCCCCAGGCACATCCTCTCTAAGTGCTGCAGTGATTTTTTTCACTAATCAAGAACTCCACTCTCCCTCCACCTTTGTTTCCTGTTCTGTCCTTCCTCTAGCATCTGTCCCTGGAACATTGAGCTGCTGGTCCTGTCCCTCCCTCAGCTCTTGTCCTGTAAGACCTGGGAT
This sequence comes from Chiloscyllium plagiosum, assembly GCF_004010195.1. Lineage (NCBI taxonomy): Eukaryota > Metazoa > Chordata > Chondrichthyes > Orectolobiformes > Hemiscylliidae > Chiloscyllium > Chiloscyllium plagiosum. The sequence goes on along the minus strand of NW_025213928.1, from coordinate 16,040 downwards.
ACTTCAGTCCCGTGTTCCCATCCATGCCATGCGCTCATCTGCCTTATCTGTCAGGCCTTTTCCATCAAAGTAAGTGCAGTTTAATTGATCGGTTTTCCCTCATTGCCTGCTGTGCTCTTGCCTGCCTTATCGATTGAAATGTCTCTTTGAAATTCCGTCCCAACCTCAGCCTTCAGACTCTAGCCTGAGACTATCCCCCTCACTGTGGACAACACGCTCACCCTTCATGTCATCTGTAAACCTTCTGCTACCACATCAACTCATTAATGTACATAATAAACAGCGATGTTTCCTGCACAGATTCCTGTGGTACACCCGCTGGACAAAGGCTTTCAATCACAAAACCAACCCTCCACCAATTGTGGAGCCAATTTACCAACGTACCTTGGATCCCATGGGATCTTCCCTTTAGGACCAGCCTTCCATGTGGGACCTTGTCAAAGGCCTTAATGAACTCCAAGGAACCCACATCATCTGCACTGCCCTCATCAATATTTTTAATCGTAATTTCAAAGAAAACTCCGCTGAATTCATCAGACAGGATCTTCCTTTGCCAAATCCGTGCTGACTATCCCTAATTGCTTCCTGCCTTTCCAGTTATTGATTCAAACTGTCCCTCAGAATTGTTCCCAATAATCTCCCTCCCCCTGCTGTCAGACTGTCTGCTCTGTAATTACCTGGCCTATCCTTTGGATCCAGTGACCACAACTGTCTTCGTTTTAACATTGTTATGGAAAAAGATCAAACAGATTGACAGATTAAGGTGTGAAATTGGAGCAGGGCCAGATTTGGGGCCATTAGGCAGGATCGAGCAGAGATAGATTGGGTGAATTAAAAATCACACAACACCAAGTTATAGTCCAACAGGTTTATTTCAAAGCACTAGCTTTCAAAGCGCAGGTGATCAGCCTAAAAGATGAAAGGCTTAGACAACATGTGTTTGATATTACATTCCATGACACTGCTATCCTGTTGCTATTATAACTACCATCGATTGGGTGAGTCTGTTTGAAGGAAAATGAATGACTGGCAAACGGGAAGCTTTTGAAAGTGTGATCTCAAGAATCCAGGGCCAGTATGTCCCTGTGAGAGTGAAGGGAAAATCTGGCAGGTTCGGGGATCCCTGGCTGATGAGGGATATTGAGGCTCTGTTCAGGAAAAAGAAAACAGCGTACATAGAGTTTAAGCTATTCGTATCTTCTTCCAGTCCTAAAGACATGATCAATCTGTGGAGACCGTAGAATCCTCTCAGATCCCTGCAGCACTCCTGATCTGTACAACTCACTGCAATGCCTGTGACTATCTGATCCGTAATGACTATTTGTGTAACATCCTCCCTTGCCTATCATCCATCCTTTCATTGTCAGGTCTTCCAGTCTGTCCATCATCTACTCATCTCCATAACCTTCTCCATCTCTTACACCCCTATCTGTGTAAATGTCACCTTCCCCTACAAACTTTCCCACTTTGACCAAACTGCAGGAGTTACTAATGCTCCCTTATCTGTGAAACTGTCTCCAACCAAAATGGATGTCCTTATCTCCTGGTTAAATCGTCAGACACCACACCCTCTATACCTAAATAACCTGCAGAACGTAAGCCTTTCAATAACTATAAAATCTTCAGTCACGACCACCCTCCACATATCTGTAACTACCCTCCACATATGCTGGAACTGCTGCATCCCTCCCTACTTCCCCATCTCTATGAACTCCTGTAGACCCTACAGCTCTCCACATTTCTGTCACACCCTGTGGCTCTCTGGTCCTCGCTCCCTGTCAAACCACTTCCAGTCCCCACACCCCTTCCAGTCTGGGTCGTCTGCTCCAGGTCAGACCATTGCTGTCTCTGTTACCTCCTGACAATCCTAGCAACCCTTCCTATTTGTGTCTCTTCATTCAGATCCCATCTCTCCAGCTTTCTGAAACCACTGTGTGCCATTGTGAGCCTCTTTATTTAGAATACAGAGCGGTACAGCACAGTGCAGGCCCTTCAGCCCTCGATGTTGCAATGACTTATTATCCTACTCTCAGATTAAACTAAACTACAGACCCTACATTTTACTATCATCCATGTGCCTATCTAATTGTTGATTAAATGTCTCTAATGTATTGGACTCCACTACCAATGTTGGCGGTCCATTCCATGCATCTGCCACTCTATGTGTAAAAAAAAAACCCTCTCACATCTCCCGTAAAACTTTCTCCAATCACCTTCCATTTATTTCCCCTCGTTATAGCCATTTTTGTAATGGGACAAGTATCTGGTTATCCTCTCTGTCGAGGCGTCAAATCATCTCGTTCACTTTTATCAAGTCACTTCTCATCCTTTTTCATTCCAAAGAGAAAATCCCTAATTTCCTCAACCTTTCTTCCTTAGACCTCCACTCCTGATAAATCTCCTCTGCACCCTCTCCAAAGCTTCAACATCTTTCTGATAATGAGGCAACCAGAACTGAACACAATATACCAAATGTTCTCTATCCAGGGCTCGATAGAGCTGCAGCATAACTTCGTGGAACTTAAACTCAATCCCCCTGCTAATGAAAGCCAACACACCAAACACCTTCTGAACAAGGCAATCAACTTGAGTGATAACATTGAGGGATCTATGGACGTGGACTTCAAGATTCTTCTGTTCCTCCACACTGTCAAGAATCCTGCCTTTCACCCTGTAAAGGTTGTCTGTG
>NW_025213928.1:10990-12679 GCF_004010195.1 Chiloscyllium plagiosum | reverse complement strand
CCCGACATATTTGTTCCTCAGTCTGCCACAGGTTATTCAGGGTCCGTACACTCGTATCAAAGTGATGACCCATTGTTATTTCACAGTTCCACTAACACAGTAGCTGATCCCATAGGAATGTCCTCTCTAAGCATTGCTGTGATGTTTTATGCAATCAAAACCTACCACCATGTGTCCTTCCTCTCTTGCCAACCCTTCTATGCTTCCTGTGCTCTCTCCATCTTGAAACAATGATTTGTTGGTCCTGTCCCTCCCTCAGCAGTGTTTCTGTAATTATTTGATTAGATTAGTTTACTTACAGTGTGGAAACAGGCTCTTTGGACTCTCCGAAGGGCAACCCACCCAGACCCATTCCCCTACATTTAGATCTTCACCTAACACTACGGGCAACTTAGCATTGCTGATTCACCTAACCTGTACATCTTTGGACTGTGGGAGGAAACCAGAGTACCCGGAGGAAACCCACGCAGACACGGGGATAATGTGCATATTCCACACAGATAGTAGCACAATGATAACTATAATCTCCCAGTCTCTTATTCCCATCCATCCCTACGTTCATCTTCCCTAGCTGTCAGGCCCCTTGCATTGTAATAAATGCAGGTTAATCATCAGTGGTTCCCTATTCCCTGCTATGTTCTTGCCTGCCTCGTCTGTTGAAATTGCTCTCTTTAACTTGTGTACCAGCCTCAATCTTCTTTCTGTCTTTATGACAGTTTAAGGTCCAAACCCCTGCCAGACTAGTTTATACACTCTCAAGCCGCTTCAGTAATTTGCCCCACCAGAATGTTGGTCCTCATCCCACCCCCAGGTCAGGTCCATTCCCCTCCCTGAATCCCTGTGCTGATACCTTCAGGGATCTATGGACTTGTCCACCAAGGTCCCTGTGTTCCTCAGTACTACACAAGGACCTACCGTTCATTATGTCTGTCCATCGCTTATCGTACCTCCCACAGAGTATTATCTCACTTCGATCAGAACTAAACCCTGCTCAAATTACCATCTGAAAGACATTGAAATGTAGACTGAGATCAACCACCGCACTGTGGACAAAACCTCACCTTTCATGTCATTTGCGAGCCGACAAATGCTTCATTCTGCTTTCACATCCGAGTTGTTAATGCACATAATAACCAGCAATGGTTCCTGCACAGATCCCTGTGGTACACCCACTGGTGAAGGAATTTCAAACACGAAGCAGTCTGTCCACCAATTGTGGATCCAATTTACCAACTTGCCTTGGAACCCAATGGCTCTTTACTTTTGGATCAGCCTTCCGTGTGTGAACTTGTCAAAGGTCTTATTCAATTCCATGTATCATCTGCACTGCCCTCATCAATACCTTTATTCACCATTTCAAAAACCTCCCCTGAATTTCTCAGACAGTATCTTCCTCTCCCAAATCCGTGAGGATTGAGCCGAGATGATCCTTACCTGTGTAAGTGTTTTATTCATCCTCAGAGTTGTTTCCAATAATGTCCCTCCCTCTGCTGTCAGACTATCTGCTCTGTAATTACCTGGCCTATCCCTGCTGCTCCTGAACAAAGGAACCACATTAGCTATCCTCCAGTCACTCGGCACTTCATCTGTGACCGGAAAACTATTAAATATATCCACCAGGGCCCCAGCAAACTCCTGCCTTACCTCCCATAGCAGCCTGGGATACATTTTATTGGGCACTGGGGATTT
>NW_025213928.1:7593-10751 GCF_004010195.1 Chiloscyllium plagiosum | reverse complement strand
TCGTCAGGAACACACTGGCCCTGAATTCTCACTGTATCACTTTAACATACTCCCACTTTCCAAATATGGACAAACTGCAGATAGTCTTCCCAGTGTATGCTTGCCAGATCCTCTCTAATGAATGTGATACTGATAGGAGATTCAGTTGTGAGCGGGACAGGCAGGAGACTGCGTGGCTGCAGAAGAGACCCCAGGATGGTGTGCCGCATCCTGAGAACCAGGGTCAAGGATGTCTCTGAGCGGTTACTGATCATTCTGAAGGGGAGGGTGAATAGCCAGAGGTCATTGTGCACATCGGTCCACATGACAGAGGTAGACGATGGGATTTAACATGCATTTATTTCAATGCATGAGGCCTGACTGGTAAGAAAGACGAGCTCAGAGCATGGATTTGCTCGAGGGACTGGGATATTATAACCATAACAGAAACATGGCTGAGAGAAGGGCAGGACTGGCAGCTCAGTGTTCCAGGATACAGAAGCTACAGTTGTGTCAGAAGGACAAGTAAGTGAGGAGGGGGAGCTGTCCTTTTGATGAGGGAGGTCAGAAAAACGGCGCGTCGAGAGGATACTCTTTAAGAGTCATCAAATGAGGCCATATGTTGAGATATTAGAAACAAAAAGGGGGTGGGCACTCTGTTGTGACAGTGTTCAAGATTCCCAAATAGCCAGAGGATACTAGAGGAGCAGATGTGTAGAGAGATTGCAGGTACCTAATGAAATAATAATGTAGTATTGGTTGTCGATTTTAACTTCCCTGAATGGACTGGGCCACCCCACAGACTAAAAGTCCCGTAAGAAGTGCAATTTGTCAAATGTGTCCAAGAAGTTTTCTTAAATCAAGATGTAACTCGAACAAGGCCTAACCCTACTCAGGCGGGTGCAACACTGTACCGCCCCTCAGAAAACGTGGTCAGGCAAGTGACTGAATATTCAGTCAGAGAGCAGTTTGGGTCCAGTGACCACAACTGTCCTGCTTTTAACATAGTTATGTAAAATATCAGAGAGCAGTTTGTGTACAGTGACCACAACTGTCCTGCTTTTAACATAGTTATGTAATAAAATCAAACAGGTTCACAGATTAAGATGTGAAACTGGAGCAGGGCCAATTTTGGGGCTATTTGGCCGAGGTTGATTGGGTGAATTAAAAATCGCGCAACAGCAGGTTTAAATACAACAGGTTTATTTCGAAGCACCAGCTTTCGAAGCTCAGGTGATCATCCTAAAAGATGAAAGGCTAAAACTAAACGTGTTTGATATTACATTCCATGACACTGCAATCCTGTTGCTATAAATTCTGTGCCTTATGATTGTCCTCCACAACCACCTGATGAAAACGCAGCGCTCTGAAACCTAGTGCCACCGAATAAACCTGCTGGACTGGAACCTGGTGTTGTGTGATTTTAAATATTGTCCACCCCATTCCAACAACGTCTCCTCCACATTATGATTACAATCGATTGGGCAAGTCTGTTTGAAGGAAAAGGAATGACTGACAAATGGGAGGCTTGTAAAAGTGTGATCTCAGGAATCCAAGGCCAGTGTGTTTGAGTGAAGGGAAAATCTGGCAGTTTCAGAGATCCCTGGCTGATGAGAGATCTTGAGGTTCTGTTCAGGAAAAAGAAAGCAGCATACATTGACTTTAAGCTATTTGTATCTTTTTCCAGTCCGAAAGATACAATCAATCTGTGGAAACCGTACAATCCTCTCAGGTCCGTGCAGCACTCCTGATCTGTAGAACTCACTCCAATGCCTGTGACTATCTGATTCACTTCCGAAAAGACTCACTATATGTGTAACATCCTCCAGTGGCTATCTCCCACCCTGTCAATGCAAGCTGTTCCAGTCTCTCCATCTCGCCACTCATCTCCATAACCTTCTCCAGCTCTTACACCCCTATCTGTGGAAACGTCACCCTCCCCAACAACCCATCCCAATTTGACAAAACTGCAGGAGGTTACTAATGCTCCCTTATCCGTGAAACTGTCTCTAACCAAAATTACTGTCCTTTCCTCCTGGTAAAAAAATGTCCTACTCCACATCCTCTATATCTAAATAACCTGCAGAACTTTATTCGTTCTTTAACTATAAACATCTTCACTCGCGACTGCACTCCACATAGCTGTGTGTTCTTCTAATCGATAAAACCGTCTTGATTTCCATAAGCTGCTCCATTCACCAAAACCACTGCTGTCTGTGTGGAACTCCCCATCCTACCAACATCCTTCACCTGTAAACTTCACCTTCCAATCTCCCCATCTCCATGAACACCTGTAGGCCCTACTTTCGAGGAGCTATGGACCTGCATTCCCTCGGACCTTACCAGGATCTGATCAGGTGTACCCTTGAACTCTGTGGGAAGCTCGGGAAGTGATTGCTGGGCCCCTTGCTGAAATATTTGTATCATCGATAGTCCCAGGTGAGATGCCAGAAGACTGGAGGTTGGCTAGTGTGGTGCCACTATTTAAACAAGATGGGAAGGAAAAGCCAGGGAACTACAGACCGGTTCGCCTGACATCAGTGGTGGGCACGTTCAAGGAGGGAATCATGATTTGCATGTATTTGGAAAGGCAGTGTCTAATTAGGGATAGTCAGCATTGCTTTGTGTGTGGGAAATCATGTCTCAAGAAATTGGATTGAGGTTTTTGAAGAAATAACAAAAAGGATTGTTGAGAGCAGAGCAGTCAATGTGAGCGATATGGACTTCAGTAAGGTGTTCGCAAAGTTTCCACATGTACAGGGAAAACCAGCCATTTGGTTCCAGAACTGGTTTGAAGCTAGAAGACAGAGGGTGGTGATGATGTGTTTTTCAGACTGGAGACGTGTAACCAGTGGAGTACCACAAGGATCGGTGCTGGATCCACTATTTTTGTTATTTATATAAATGATTTGGATGTGAACATAGGAAGTGTAGTTAGTAAGTTTGCAGATGACACCAAAATTGGAGGTGTTATGATAGCGAAGAATGTTACCTCAGATCTGGATCGGGTGGGTCAATGGGCTGAGGTGTGGTAGATGGAGTTTAATTTGAGATAAATGTGAGGTGCTGCATTTTGAGAAAGCGAATCCCAGCAGGACTTATGCACTTAATGGTATGTTCCTAGGGAGTGTTGCTGAACAAAGAAACTTTGGAGTGCAGGTTCATAGCTCCTTGAAAGT
>NW_025213928.1:5426-7106 GCF_004010195.1 Chiloscyllium plagiosum | reverse complement strand
CTTGGCCAGTTCCCCTCTCAAATACATATCAATGGCTTTGGTTGTGATTGTAGGATGTGCTTTATGGTCACTTTAAAGTTCTTCATCTCTTTGAATTCCACTATACCACAATTTCCCAGACGATATCTCAGTGTGACATTACTTCTTCACTCAGCTTCATCACCCAATGATCGATCTGAGACAGTCACATCCCTGGCCATTTACTCAATGTGTTGTTCAAAGAAACACTGACACAACCATTCGGAGAGGAGTTCGGAGAATATCATTTTAGACAAAGATTGAAGTCTCCCAAAATTATCACAGTGCCTTTGCATTACACAGGAATTCATTGGAATGTGTAACAGTGTTGAGCAATGAAATATTGTTAGGCAGCCTAAAAACTGTTCTCTCCTGCTTGTGTTTTTGACATGCATTCCTCATAATCTGCATTCACACTGATTCAGCTGCATCATCTGAGGCCAAATGCTTTCTCTGTAATGCCTTTGTTACCCATTACTGTCAGGGCTACCCATCCTGCACTCCCTGACACCCCTCAAGGATGTGTACAATAGAATATTTATGTTCCACCTTTTGTTTCTCCTGTAACCACATTTTTCTGGTGACCGAATATTATTTAATCTGTGTCACAAGTCTATTATCTTAATGCAGATGCTTCGTCCATTCCAAAGAAAGAATATTGAAACTAACTTTTTCCCAGAATTGCCTGTCACAGCCTAATTCACTGATGTAAAGTTATAGTTATACTCTGTCCCATCCTGTTCCTTTCTGCTTCTCTTCAGCCACATTCCCATGCTGTTCCGATGCTTCACCTTTTCTCTTTGGATTTGGAAAGCTCCTTTCACCTGAACTTTTCTATGCATTCTCTCTGTCAGTTTAAATCCCTGTCCATAAACCTACTGACACGATTGGCCAGGACACTGCTCCCAGCATGGTTGTTTTCAATTCACTCATGAGATGTTGCTGTCTCTTTCTGGCCAGCATTTCACTTGAGCTGAGTTGCTTGCCAGGTCATTTCAAGGGGCAGTGGAGAATCAACCGCGTTGCTCTGCGTCTGGAGTCACATGTCGGCCAGACCTGCTGTCGATAAACGATTTCCTTCCTTAAAGGCAGTTAAAAGTTAAAAGCAGTTAGATGGGTTTAGCTGACACCGGCATGAAATTCTGGATGAACAGTCTGGTGAGAATAACCTGAGGTCATCAGCTGTCCCACTCGTAGTTCACCCATCACTGAGTACTGATCCCCGTGCTCCATGAATCGAAACCCTTTCACCATGACCGTTGTTTGATCCTGACACTTTCCTGCACTCTGGTGATAGCACTCATTATCTCCCCATGTGGTATCCCTCACTGTGTGGGTCTAATTGCTGCCTTTGTCAGCTTCTCTCACTCTTGCAGCTGGTCTGAGATCCTGAGCCAAAATAATCCTCTGATCAACAATAGCACAGACCAGGGACAGAGACTAGGATTTTTGTGATCTCTGCTGGACTCAGTTCTACTCTACATGAGCTGAAAATGTGTTGCTGGAAAAGCGCAGCGAGTCAGGTAGCATCCAGAGAACAGGAGAATCGACGTTTCGGGCATAAGCCCTTCTTCAGGAATCTCCTGTTCCCTGGATGCTGCCTGACCTGCTGCGCTTTTCCAGCAACACATTTTCAGCTCTGATCTCCAGCATCTGCAGTCC
>NW_025213928.1:0-5370 GCF_004010195.1 Chiloscyllium plagiosum | reverse complement strand
GTAGATACACTGCTGGGCAAGGAACAGCAACATTCTAGACTTCATTCCCACCATCTTGTAACGGTTCTTATTTCACCTTTGCTGTACTGGTCCTCACTGAGACAGCACAGAAGTCCCAAGCATCAATCCTGGTCCATGTTGTAGGTAAACTTCTCCAGCTCCTACAACCCTTCCTTTCTGTGAAAAAATCAGAACTTCCTTATCGTTCTCCAAACCTGCAGTCTTAAGCTATTTAAACTTCACCCTGTCCCCACCAACCCGCCTGACCACAGGAACCCCTTCCAATTTGCGCAACCCTCCCCATCTGTGTAACTGTCTCCATACCAGTAACCTAGCATTCTCCATTGACTTCCTGTCTATGTAGTCTTCCTGAACCTAGAAGCCTTCTTATATCTGTGAACGTGCTCAGTCGCTACAACCTTCCATATCTCTGTTAGTACACACAATAATTTTCTCCCTGAAACACCCCCTGTTTGTGACTCTCAGTCTGCCTGCCTCTCCCTGTATCCATCCCTGTCCCTATCTCCAGAAGCTAATCCAGCTCCCTCTATCTCTATAAATTCCTCCAATTACCCAAACCCCTTTGTCCTTCTGACATTCTTGACAAGATGTAACTCTGTTCAACGCTAATATCCTCGAGCTACTGTTAGCCTCCATATCTCTTGTAATCTGTACCATGCAGGATGTAGCTGCAGAATGACCATCGTTGGAAAGGGAACATTGAAGGTTCGTTGGGATCGAGGCAGGCTAGGCAAAAAGGCAACGAGGTGTGAAGAAAGGATGAGGTTAATGCAGCAATGAAATTGCCACGTGGAACTGAAGTCCAACATTTGGAGGCGATTTGGATGGAGCTGGGAATAAGCAAACAGCAGCAATCATTGGGCGGAATTCTTTTATAGGGACCAACCAGTGATAGGAATGCAAATATGGCTACAGTTAGGACACTGAATATACTTGCAGCAAGGGCAGTACAGTATCTGTGTGTGACAGTGGTCTCCATCCGCACGAGATAACTAATGAGTATCAGTGCTAGGATCCTGGATTGTATACTGGATGGTTTTCAATAACATCATTGAACAGACAGAGAATATAGGGATATGGACAATGTGGGGGCAGATGGCATGTGTTGAGAATATCACCATGGTCGGCACAGCCATGGTGGGCCGAAGGGCCTATTGCTGTGCTGTACTTTCTAATTTCCTACTTTCTAGCATCTACCTGATCAAAGCTCTTCCGAATCTTGAATCTTACATTCACTTTTTCTCTCATGTTTTCTAAACATCAATGGGTTCAACCTCAACTTACTCCACTTCTTATTGGGAAATTCATCCATTCCCAGGATCAACCAAGGGACCCTTCTCTGACCTGCCTCTAATTTAAGCATATCTTTTCTTCGGGCACTCACACTGTTCATAGTATTCTGGCTGTGGTCTGACTCATATCTCGTATAGTTTTAGCAAGACCTTCCTATTTTTAGACTCCATTCCCTTTGTAATAGGTCGCAGCATTTGATTTGCCTTCTCTATTACCTGATGACTCTGTAAGCTACCTTTTTCAGATTGATAAACAAGAACTCCCTCAACCCTTTCTGCTGCCTGTCTGAAACCAAATAGTAAATTCAGTCAAGATTTTTTCCATATCCGCCACAGATTCACCTGCACCTCCACCCACATCATCTACTGCATCCGCTGCAGCCGGTGTGGCCTCCTCTATATTGGGGAAACAGGCCGCCTACTTGCGGAGCGATTCAGAGAGCACCTCTGAGCCACCCGGACGAACCAACCCAACCAACCTGTAGCACAGCATTTCAACTCCCCCTCCCACTCCACCGAGGATATGCAGGTCATTGGACTCATCCACCGCCAAACCACAACAACCCGACGGTCGGAGGAGGAGCGTCTTATCTTCCGACTGGGAACCCTCCAACCGCAGGGGATGAACTTGGACTTCACCAGTTTCTTCATCCCCCCTCCCCCCACCTTGTCTCAGCCGGATCCCTCCAGCCCGGCACCGCCTTCCTGACCTGCAGTCTTCTTCTTGACCTCTCCGCCTCCATCCTACTCCGACCTATCACCCTCACCTTGACCTCTTTCCACCTATCACATTTCCAACGCCCCTCCTCCAAGTCCCTCCTCCCTACCTTTTATCTTCTCCTGCTGAACACTCTCTGCTCATTCCTGAAGAAGGGCCTGTGCCCGAAACGTCGAATCTCCTGTTCCCTGGATGCTGCCTGACCTGCTGTGCTGTTCCAGCAATAAAGTTTCAACTGAAACCAAATAGTGTTAGCCTGACAGTAATCAGGAGCATGCTGAAATGAGTGAGAAAGGACCTATCAATAAAAAATAACTGAAACCTTAGAAACACATTTTATAAAGGAGAATGTGTTTTTGGGCCTGTTGGATATGAATGGCAAAATAGATAAGGCTGTGGGGGTGTGGTGGTATGGAGGGAATGTACTATTTGAATTTTCAGAAGCCTTGATGCACGTTTCAGTAAGGGCTAAAGAATAACTTGGAAGAGAATAGGGTTCCTTCAATATCAATAAAGTCGCCTATGTGTGGAACCAGAGGAGATGGGTGAGATCTTAAACAAAAAAAAAATCTTGACTGAATTTACTATGCAGAAAGACATGGAGGATTGGGAGCTTGGAGAAATAAATAGTGATTTCTTGGAAAGAATCCTCAACAGAGAAGGGAAAGTGCTGCAATCTTAAAACAAATAAAGGTAGAGGAATCCTAAGTAGCTTATGAGGCTTATCCTAGAACATTGTGGGAAGCTAGGGAAGAGATTGCAGTGTCGCGAACAGAGATAAATATATATTATCAACAGACACAGTGAGGTGCCGGAAGACTGGAGAGTGGTTAATTCTGTTCAATCAATTAAGGGCTGTAGGGAAAAGCCAGGAAATTACAGTCCAGTGGGCCCAATGCTGGGTAAGTTGTTGGAGGAGGTTCTGAAAGAAAAGAGCTTCATATATTTGGAAAGGCAAGGGCTGATTAGAGATAGTCAGCATCGCTTTGTGAGTGGAAAACCGTATTTCACAAACCGGATTGACTCTGCGAAGAGGTGGCCAAGGGATAGATGAAGGCAGAGCAGTCAATATTGTCTACATGGACTTCAGCAAAGCATTTGATAAGGTTCCAAGGGATGTACAACATCTAGTCCAGAGGAACAACGACGCTTCCATAAGGTTGAGGACGCAAGGATCGTTAGACCTCTATAGGGTTATATGGGGGCGGCACGATGGCTCAGTGGTTAGCATGGCTGCCTTATAGCACCAGTGACCCGCTTTCGATTCCAGTCCCAGGCGATTGTCTGTGTGGAGTTTACACGTTCTCCCGATGTCTGCGTGGGGTTCCTCCAGGTGCCCCAGGTTCCACCCACCGTTCAAAGATGTGTGGATTAGGTGATTCAGCCATGCTAAATTACCCATAGTGTTCAGGGAAGTGCAGGATTGACACATTAGTCAGGGTAAATGGAGAATAATAGGGTGGGGGAATGGTTTTCGGCGGGATGTTCTTCAGAAGGTCCGTATGGAGTTGGGCGAAATAGCCTGTTTCCACACTCTGGAGACTCTCTGAAGGTAGCCAGGAAGGAACTGACAAATGGACTTAGGACAGCTAGAATGTGACATGAAAAAGCTTTTTTGGGAAAGATTAAGGAAAACCGTAAGGTATTCTCCACTTATGTGAGGAACAAGAGGATGGTCAGAGTGAGGGTAGGGCCGGTCAGGGATAGTGGAGGGAACATGTGCCTGGAGTGACAGGGGATAGGGAAGATCCTTAATGCATACTGTGCTTCGGTATTCACGACTGTGAGGCACCTTGTCATTTGCGAGGACAGCGTGAAAAGGACTGATATATATGAACAGGTGGATGTTAAGAAGGAGGATGTGCTGAGAATTGTGTAAAACATAAAGATAGATAAGTCTGTTGGACCAGACGGGATATGCCCAAAGTTAATACAGGAAACAATTGCTGCACCTTTGGTGATGACCTTTGCATCCACACTGTCCACCGGAATTGTACCAGATGATTGGAGGGTAGCAAATGTTACTCCCTTGTTCAAGAAAGGGAATAGGGATAATCCTGGGAATTACAGACTTCACTTTCTTATGTCTGCGGTATGCAATTTATTGGAGAGGACTCTGAGAGAGCGGCTTTTTGACTCCGTAGAAAACTATAGTTTGATTATAGATAGTCAGCATGGCTTTGTAAGGGACAGGTCTCTCCCTCACAAATCTTATTGAATCCTTTGTGGCTCATTCAGAAAGTACATGGGATACAGGAAACCTGTCTGGATACAGAATTCCTGGCTCATAGAAGACAGAGGGTGGTGATAGATGAGAAGCATTCAGTATGGAGCTCGGTGAACAATGGTGTTCTGCAGGTATCAGTTGCAGGACCTCTGCTATTTGTGTTTTTTTTATAAACGATTTGGATGTGGGTGTGGAAGAATGGGTTAGTAATTTTGTCAATGGCATGGAGGTTGGTGGAGTGGTGGATAGTGTGGAGGTCTGTTGTAGGTTGCAGCAGGGTATTGACAGGACGCAGAGCTGGGCTGAGAATTGGCAGACGGAGTTCAATCTGGAAAAGTGTGAAATGATTCATTTTTGAAAGTCGAACTTGAATGCAGAATACAGGGTTAAAGGCAGAATACTTGGCTGTGTTGTGGAACAGAGGAATCTTGGGTTCCACGTCCATCGATCCCTCAAAGTTGCTACCCAAGCTTCCCGGAGCGCAAAGCCGGTCGGGAAGGTAAGTGATTGCTATTAGAGTGGGTGTGTTCTAAACCCCAGGTCCTACAAAGTAGAGTCTCCCTCCCTCCCTCCTCCTCTAACCTTAATTAAGAGTCCACAGACGTGCCACAAAAAGAGGGTCTAAGGAAGTTTAGATCGAAGAGTGAGGCTTCAGCTGAGGAATCTTTGACAAGGAGGTTGAGTGAAGTGATTACACCACAGTTGAAGAGGGTGAAGACATGACTGCCCAGCTGGTTCAGTGGGCTAGGTGCTTCATGTGGGAGGTCAACGACTCTGGTGTGTCTGGCTCGTATATGTGTGGAAAATGTGTGCACATTCAGCAATTGACCGAGCATATTGCAGCGCTGACGAAAGAACTCGAAGATCTTAGGCTCATCCGAGAGAACGAGATCTTTCTGGACAAGACCTTCAGCGATGTTATTGCACCAATCATGCCAGAAGAGAGCAGAAGAGAACAGACGATGAGGAAGGCGGTGAGGAGACAGGTGCAAGAGACCCCGGGAGAAGTACCTGTCAGGAACAAGTTGAAGCTTTTGGAAACAGACACTAATGACACTGCCAGTTCGCAAGGCGGCCAAGTTTGTCAATCAAAAGTTGCCGCAGAGGCAGAG
>NW_025213927.1:35315-37437 GCF_004010195.1 Chiloscyllium plagiosum | reverse complement strand
GGGACAGGTCTGTCACTGTGTAACTCTGGGGTAAAGCACTGGTGGGGACAGGTCTGTCACTGTATAACACTGGGGTACAGTACTAGTGGGGACAAGTCTGTCACTGTATAACACTGGGGTACAGTATTGGTGGGGACAGGTCTGTCACTGTGTAACACTGTGGTACAGCACTGGTGGGGACTGGTCTGTCACTGTGTAAGACTGGGGTACAGTACTAGTGGGGACAAGTCTGTCACTGTATATCATTAGGGTACAGTACTGGTGGAGACAGGTCTGTCACTATATAACACTGGGGTTCAGCACTGGTGTGGACAGGTCTGTCCCTGTATAACACTGGGGTACAGTACTGGTGGGTACAGGTCTGTCACTGTATAACACTGGGGTACAGTACTGGTGGGGACAGGTCTGTCACTGTGTAACACTGGGGAACAGTACTGGTGGGGACAGGTCTGTCACTGTCTAACACTGGGGTACAGTACTGGTGGGTCGGGTCTGTCACTGTGTAACACTTGGGTACAGTACTGGTGGGGACAGGTCTCTCTCTGTATAAAACTGGGGTACAGTACTGGTGGGAAAAAGTCTGTCCCTGTATAACACTGGGGTACAGTACTGGTGGGGAGAGGTCTGTCACTGTTAAACACTGAGGTACAGTACTGGTGGGGACAGGTCTGTCACTGTTAAACACTGAGGTACAGTTCTGGTGGGTACAGGTCTGTCACTGTATAACACTGGGGTACAGTACTGGTGGGGACAGGTCTGTCATTGTATGACACTGTGGTACAGTACTGGTGGGTACAGGTCTGTCACTGTCTAACACTGGGGTACAGTACTGGTGGGTCGGGTCTGTCACTGTGTAAAACTGGGGTACAGTACTGGTGGGGACAGGTCTGTCACTGTGTAACACTGGGGTACAGTACTGGTGGGGACAGGTCTGTCACTGTGTAAACCTGTGGTACAGCGTCACTGAACAATACTGTATACAATGTAACTGTCTAAAAGTGGGGTACAGTACTGTTGGGGACAGGTCTGTGACTGTATAACACTTGGGTACAGTACTGGTGGGGACAGGTCTCTCTCTGTATAAAACTGGGGTCCAGTAATGGTGGGAAAAAGTCTGTCCCTGTATAACACTGCGGTACAGTACTGGTGGGGAGAGGTCTGTCACTGTTAAACACTGCGGTACAGTACTGTTGTGGACAGGTCTGTTACTGTATAACACTGGGGTACAGTACTGGTGGGGACAGGTCTGTCACTGTTAAATGCTGAGGTACAGTTCTGGTGGGGACAGGTCTGTCACTGTATAACACTGAGGTATAGTACTGGTGGGGACAGGTCTGTCACTGAGTAACACTGGGGTACAGTACTGGTGGGGACACGTCTGTTACGGTTTTACGCTGGGGTACAGTATAGGTGGGGACAGGTCTGTCACTGTGTACCCCTGGGTACAGTACTGGTGTGGACTGGCCTGTCACCGTGTAACCCGGGGTACAGCGTCACTGTACAACACTGTATACAATGTCACTGTATAACACTGGGGTACAGTACTGGTGGGGACAAGTCTGTTACTGTATAACACTGGGGTATAGTACTGGTGGGGACAGGTCTGTCACTGTGTTATACTGGGGTACAGTAGAGGTGGGGACAGGTCTGTCACTGTATAACACTTGGGTACAGTACTGGTGGGGACAGGTCTGTCACTGTTTTCCACTGGGGTACAGTACTGGTGGGGACATGTCAGTCACTGTGTAACACTGTGGTAAAGTACTGGTAGGGACAGGTCAGTCACTGTATAACACTGGGGTACAGTAGTGGTGGGGACAGGTCTGTCACTATATAACACTGGGGTACAATACTGGTGGGGACCAGTCTGTCACTGTATAACACTGGGGTAAAGTACAGGTGGGGACAGGTCTGTCACTGTATAACACTGGGGTACAGTACTGGTGGGGACGGGTCTGTCACTGTATAACACTGGGATAGAGTACTGGTGAGGACAGGACTGTCATTGTGTAACACTGAGGTACAGTACTGGTGGGGACAGGACTGTTACTGTATAACACTGTGGTACAGTACTGGTGGGGACAGGTCTGTCACTGTATAACACTGGGGTACAGTACTGGTG
>NW_025213927.1:30192-32769 GCF_004010195.1 Chiloscyllium plagiosum | reverse complement strand
GTCTGTCACTGTATAACACTGGGGTACAGTACTGGTGGGGACATGTCTGTCACTGTATAACACTGAGATACAATCCTGGTGGATACAGGTCTGTCCCTGCAAAACGCTGGGGTACAGTACTGGTGTGGGCTGATCTGTCACTGTATAACATTGGTGTACAGTACTGGTGGGGACAGGTCTGTCACTGTATAACACAGGGGTACAGTACTGGTGGGGACAGGTCTGTCACTGTGTAACATTGTGTGTGTGTGTGAGTGTGGGTGTGCATGTGTGTGTCTGTCTATATCTTTGTGTATTTCTCTGTATGTTCGTGTGTGTGTACATGTCTGTTTGTGTGTGCCTGTCTGTCTGTCTGTATGTGTGCGTCCGTGTGTGTGTGTGTGTCCTTGTTCGTGTGTGTGTCTGTGTGTTCGCGTGTGTGTACATGTCTATTTGTGTGTGCCTGTCTGTCTGCATGCGCATGTCTGTGTGTGTGTCTGTGTGTGTGTGTGTTGAGGGGGTCAGGTGTGTGTGTGTGTGTGCGGGATTTATCAGGAACTGCAGTAATTGGACTTTGTGCGAGTCTCAGTAGTGCCCCTCACAATCACTCAGCCCAGTGGGACTCTCCTTCCTTTGCAGACAGGGCTCCTCATGCTGTAGAGACCCCTGAAGAATCAGATCTCCGAATGTCCAGAATCGTGAACAGGGAAAGCCATCTGATCGCCTCGCAGTAGGCACTCGGAAGGGACGTGGACCGCAAAATACTTGAGGGAACCAGCCTAACTGGTCTGCAGTTACCAGTCTGCAGTTGCCTCCCATCAAGAGTGGTGCTCAATCAGAGCTGTACTGGCAGGGTAAGACCTTAACACACGATTAGCAGCAGGCTCCCAGTGGGACAGGTTAGGCCTCAGTCATTGACAGTTCCTCAGGCCACTCAAAGACAGAGCTGCCTTGTCAGACTATTGCAGCTCCCTTGAGAGGTTGGAATGAGCAGATGCCAGGAGTAGGGCCTGTTGTAGATGGGCAGTGGTTCTGATGCCAGCACTCACGCCAAATTCCCCAAGACAGGCAGCCGCCAAGCAGAGATTTCACTGCCTGCTCTCAGCTGTAACTGAGTGGGCAGCTGTGCCGTTTATATTTCAGGATGGGGAGAGTTCAGGCTCCGCACAGGACACTTGAGACTCGACAAGGTTATGTCGCACTGTCGGAGGGTCAGTGCTGAGGGAGTGCCGCACTGTCAGAGGGTCAGTGCTGAGGGAGTGCCGCACTGTCGGAGGGTCAGTGCTGAGGGAGGGCCACACTGTTGAACCAGATATCCACCACTTCATCTGGC
Organism: Chiloscyllium plagiosum; assembly: GCF_004010195.1. Taxonomy (NCBI): domain Eukaryota; kingdom Metazoa; phylum Chordata; class Chondrichthyes; order Orectolobiformes; family Hemiscylliidae; genus Chiloscyllium; species Chiloscyllium plagiosum. Next base: position 31,457 of record NW_025213927.1, on the reverse strand, counting down.
AGCTCGTTCCACACAGGTACCACCCTCTGCGTGAAAAAGTTGCCCCTTAGGTCTCTTTTATATCTTTCCCCTCTCACCCTAAACCTATGCCCCTCTAGTTCTGGACTCCCCCACCCCAGGGAATAGACCTTGTCTATTTACCCTATCCATGCCCCTCATGATTTTGTAAACCTCTATAAGGTCACCCCTCAGCCTCCGACGCTCCAGGGAAAACAGCCCCAGCCTGTTCATCCTCTCCCTGTAGCTCAGACCCTCCAACCCTGGCAACATCCTTGTAAATCTTTTTCTGAACCCTTTCAAGTTTCACAACATCCTTGCCGCAGCCAGGAGACCAGAACTGCACACAATATTCCAAAGTTGGCCTCATCAACGTTCTCCGAAATTTAACTGGCGTCCAAAGCGACCTGCCTGCTGTTTCCGTAACTGCTGTCCTCCCCATTCTGAGCCTCCCCTGGTCCTCACCCCCCTGTCCTGGCCAGTGCTGCTATTGCAAGAATCTCTCCCCACCCCCCCCTGCCATGCTGTGACTGCCTGCTGTATCTCCATTTCCAATTTGCTGTCGGTTCCCCTTTGCAATCCGCAGGAACTTGGGAATGCTCAGGCACGTGTGTCCCCAGTCAGTGACCTCACCGGGGGGGCTGAAGTCGCTGCTCCCCTCGAAGGTTCACATAGACGCTACCTCACTGTCTCTCTCCACTGTCACCTACCTCTCCTGTTTTAGAGAGAGATTTACTTCATGTCGAAAATAATAAAAGGAGCTTTACTTTGTTTCAAAGATTGAGAGGGAGGGGTTGAGTCTCTACCACCCGGAGCTGTGCCTGTTCTGGGAGAGTTTCACAGGCACAGTATCATTTTCCATTTATGTTTCATTCAAAACACTAGAGGGTGTCTTACTCTCGGCTTAAGAGAGCAGAGGGAGCTTTACTCTGTATCTAACCCTGTGCTGTCCCTGTCCTGGGAGTGTTTGATGGGGGACGGTGTAGAGAGAGCTTTACTCTGTATCTAACCCCGTGCTGTCCCTGTCCCTGGGAGTGTTTGAGCGATAAAGGGGCTGGTGAAGGTTACAGAGATAGGGAGGGGTGTAGGGGCTGGAGGAGATTACAGGGATAGGGAGGGTGTAGGGACTGGAGGGGGTTACAGAGACAGGGGAGGGGTGTAGGGGCTGGAGGGAGTTACAGAGATGGGGAGGGGTGTAGGGACTGGAGGGAGATACAGAGATAGGGAGGGGTGTAGGGGTTGGAGGGAGTTACAGAGATAGGGAGGGG
>NW_025213927.1:21829-24927 GCF_004010195.1 Chiloscyllium plagiosum | reverse complement strand
CCCCCCCCACACGGTGAGGGGACGGGGGTCTGTGTCTGTGATTCCCCCCCCCACACGGTGAGGGGACGGGGGTCTGTGTCTGTGATTCCCCCCCCCACACGGTGAGGGGACGGGGGTCTGTGTCTGTGATTCCCCCCCCCACACGGTGAGGGGACGGGGGTCTGTGTCTGTGATTCCCCCCCCCACACGGTGAGGGGACGGGGGTCTGTGTCTGTGATTCCCCCCCCCACACGGTGAGGGGACGGGGGTCTGTGTCTGTGATTCCCCCCCCCACACGGTGAGGGGACGGGGGTCTGTGTCTGTGATTCCCCCCCCCACACGGTGAGGGGACGGGGGTCTGTGTCTGTGATTCCCCCCCCCACACGGTGAGGGGACGGGGGTCTGTGTCTGTGATTCCCCCCCCCACACGGTGAGGGGACGGGGGTCTGTGTCTGTGATTCCCCCCCCCACACGGTGAGGGGACGGGGGTCTGTGTCTGTGATTCCCCCCCCCACACGGTGAGGGGACGGGGGTCTGTGTCTGTGATTCCCCCCCCCACACGGTGAGGGGACGGGGGTCTGTGTCTGTGATTCCCCCCCCCACACGGTGACGGGACGGGGGTCTGTGTCTGTGATTCCCCTGCCCGACAACGAGTGTGCTAATGGATGGCTTACAATCAGTTCTGATCTCACGGGATAGTTGCATTCTTGTGTGATCTCGCGCTGTAAGAACATCACACAATAGCCACGCCGTTTAAATAATGGGGCCTGAATCACGTTAACAGCAGAAGCGACTGTAGTTAATGTTTTCTTAAATCTGTTTGATTCCGGAATGGTCTCATTGGTTTGAAAGTTGGCAAGTGTTACACCAGTTTCCCAGAAATGAGTGAGAGAGAAAACCGAGACTGCAGAGGCAGCTGTTAGGGAAAGGACTAGAACCTGGGCTTAGCCATGGACTTTGAAAAGCAAAATGTAACTCAAACAAGTGATTTTACGCAAAGGAAACCCTGTTTGACAAATTAGTTGAGAGTTTGTTGAGGATACAATGAGGGGATAGAAAATGGGGAACAAGGGGGTGTAACGTTGATGGATTTCCAAAAGGCCTTTCGATAAGATACCGCATGGATTAATCATCGGGGTAAGTGCTTTGGGGTGAACGACAAGAATTAGACAGGGTGCAGAAGGTGTGCGCAAATGGGGTATTTTCAACGTGGCAGGTGCTGAGCCGTGAAAATGCCGTAAGGGTTAGTGCTGTTTATAGTTGACAGAAGCGATTGGTGGACGGTAAAGAGCGTTATTTAAGATTGCAAAGAGATCTTAATCAATTGGGCCAATGGGCTGAGGAGTGGCAGATGGAGTTTAATTTCGATAAATGCGAGGTGTTGCGTTTTGATAAAATAAACCAAGACAACACTCAAAGACCAGGCCTTGGGTCATGTTTTGGAACAGAGGGACCTAGGGGTTTCAGGTACATCATTCTTTGACGTTTGTGTCACAGGGAGACAGGGTGGTCGAGAAGCTGTTGAGCACAGGAGGTTGAGAAAACCGAGGGCGCTACAGATAAAGGGAATGGCGGGTGTTGTGTCGTGAGGGTAGAGGATTTTGTGACTGTTTTTGAGGTGGAAGATCTAAAAGCACTTGAGGGACAACGTCTTTCCACAGAGAGTGGTTCATGTGTAGAATGAACTTCAGGGGGAAGTGAAGGATGTGTGTACGGTTACAACATGTAAAAGACATTGAAAAACTACAAGAATAAGGAATATTTGGATGGATATGGGCCAGGAGCAGGCAGTCTGGACTGGTTGAGTTTGGGATTATGGAGTGGTTGGACCGAAGATTAGATTGGATTCCTTACGGTGTGGAAACAGGCCCTTCGGCCCAACAAGTCCACACCGACCCTCCGAAGAGTAACCCAGCCAGACCCATTTCCCTCTGACTAAAGCACCTAACACGATGGAACAATTGAGCATCGCCAATTCACCCTGACCTGCACATCTTTGGGAGCAAACCGGAGCAAACCCACGCAGACACGGGGAAAATGTGCAAACTCCACACAGACAGTCGGCATCGCCAATTCACCCTGACCTGCACATCTTTGGACAGTGGGAGGAAACCGGAGCAAACCCACACAGACACGGGGAGAATGTGTCAAACTCCACACAGACAGTCGCCCCGAGGCTGGAATCGAACCTGGGTCCCTGGCGCTGTGAGGCAGCAGTGCTAACCCACTGAGCCACTGCGCCGAAGGGTCTGTTTCTGTGCTGGATGACTCCAGGACTTTACTCCTGAGAGACGGAGTCATGTATCTCAAGTCTGCAGTAAGCTGGCACAGTCGTGTGAGTGCACCCAGCACCTGTCCAGTTGGGGACAGGTGGATGGCATTGCCATCACCTGTGGATGTGTTGGACTGGGGTGGGGCAGAGGGACAAAGATAAAAATCACACAATGCCAGGTCCTAGTCCTGACAGGTTCACTCGGAAGCGCTAGCCTTTGGAGCGCCGCTCCCAATCTTCTTGGGGGTGACAGGAAGGGTGACCCACCAAGGGAACCCAGGAATCGCACCCAGTCTGAGTGACTCGCAGCCAGCTTGGTTAAGCTGACAGGGCAGCGTGTTCCCACCTGCCTCCTCGGAGCATTCCTCCTCTGCTCCTGCCTCATGTATCAGCCTGTCCTCTCGCACGAGGCTGGACCGATATAAGAAGCATGTTCATTCTGAGCAGCAACAGGCAGGGACACATCAGGCAACAGTACCCCGGTTTCATCGTTGCTTACCAATCGGTTACTCCGATAATCCCACAAGTGATCAAACTTACCACAACAGCAGGTTATACAAAGGAGTGGCATGGTGGCTCAGTGGGTTAGCACTGCTGCCTCCGAGAGCCAGGGACCTGGGTTCGATTCCAGCCTCCGGGTGACTGTCTGTGTGGAGTTTGACACATTCTCCCTGTGTCTGTGTGGGTTTCCTCCGGGTGCTCCGGTTTCCTCCCACAGTCCAAAGGGTGGATTAGCCATGCTAAATTGTCCCATAGTGTCCAGGGATGTGCAGGTTAGGGTGGATTGGCCATGCTAAATTGTCCCATAGTGTCCAGGGATGTACAGGTTAGGGTGGATTGGCCATGC
>NW_025213927.1:19314-21358 GCF_004010195.1 Chiloscyllium plagiosum | reverse complement strand
TCTGTGAGAGTGTGTGTGTCTGTGAGAGTGTGTGTGTCTGTGAGCGTGTGTATGTGTGTCTGGGTGTGTGTGTGTGTCTGTGTCTGAGTGTGTGTCTGCTATAAATGCCAAATAGCACATTGTTCAGTTGAGTCTCTGTGATTTTCTGCGTCTGAGATTTCATGTCCGAGGAGACCCTTAAAGGGAACCTGTGACATTTTCACCCGTCAGCATCTCGTTCAGGTTCCGAAACTGCGAGTGATACACCACTGCGGGAGGCAGACAGCACAGGATAGAATCTCTACAGTGCAGTTTGAGGCCATTGGGTGGGGTGGGCTCGATGGGCAGAGTGGCCTGCTACCACACTGTAGGGAATCTGTGATGCTACAACTCCATCTTAGCGGTTAATCGATGCTTCCGGCAGCTTGCTGTCGGTGAGCTGGTTACCTTTGATCCAACTGCGATGCTACTGGGAACTGGTGATGAGCTTTAGGGAGAGGCTGAGTAGGCCGGGGCTGTTTTCCCCTGGAGTGTCGGAGGCTGGGGGGGTGACCTTGTAGAGGTTTAGAAAATCATGAGGGGTATGGATAGGGTAAACAGACAATGCCTTTTCCCTGACGTGTGACTCTATGATGAGGGGAGACTTGAACGGGTTCAGTTTCTCAGCAATAGCAATGTCCAGTCTAACCCCTTGCCCGCCCCACCTCACAATTTATTTCCACGCTCCGGCTCAATCAGTTTCCAGCCCCTTTCACACTATTTTTCTCTCTTGCCCCCTTCGCTTCTCTCTTCCTCTCTCGCAAGAGAACTCTCGGAGGTGGGGGGATTCCCGCGCGAAAGCTGAAATGAGATCACCGGGCCCACGTTCGTGGGTCATGAGGCCTCTGGAGAGTTGGTCCTGCACCAGCCCGTGGTAGCAGTGGAGGGATATAGAGAGCGGAAGGAATTGTCGGGAACTGAGAGGGTGTGTGTGCCCGGCAGTGAGGGGAGTGGGGTGAAGGCAGAGAGCTGTTTCGGAGAGAGAGAGAGAGATGGTCGGGAGGCTGGAGTTGATGGGCCGAATGGATGATGGGATTGGGAGACAGGAGTTCCTTCAGAGGGAGGCTGCAGCCGATGGACCGAATGGCCTCCTGCTGAGTGGACAGTTTGTGGCTGAACAAAGAGACCTTGGAGTGCAGGTTCATAGCTCCTTGAAAGTGGAGTCGCAGGTAGATAGGATAGTGAAGAAGGCGTTTGGTATGCTTTCCTTTATTGGTCAGAGTATTGAGGACAGGAGTTGGGACATTCCTGATGAAGGGCTTATGCTTGAAACATCAATCTCCTGCTCCCCGGAAGCTGCCTGGAAAAGCTGTGCTGGAGGTCATGTTGCGACTGGAGAGGATGTTGGTTAGACTAATTTTGGAATACCGTGCTCAATTCTGGTCGCCCTGCTATTGGAAGGATGTTGTGAAACTTGAAAGATTTACAAGGACGTTGCCAGGGTTGGAGGGTCTGAGCTACAGGGAGAGGCTGAACAGGCTGGGGCTGTTTTCCCTGGAACGTCGGAGGCTGAGGGGGTGACCTTCTAGAGTTTTAAAAAATCATGGAGAGGGTAAATAGACAAGGCCTTTTCCCTGGGGTGGGGGAGGCCAATACCAGATGGTTCAAGGGGAGAGGGGAAAAATTTATAAAGAACCTGAGGGGCAACTTTTTCATGCAGAGGGTGGTGTGTGTATGGAATGAGCTGCCAGGGCATGGGGTGGAGGCTGGTACAATTGCAACATTTAAGAGGCATCTGGATGGGGACATGAATAGGAAGGGTTTGGAGGGATATGGGCCGGGTGCTGGCAGGTGGGACTAGATTAGGTGAGGACATCTGGTGGTCTTGGATGAGTTGGACCGAAGGGTCTGTTTCCATGCTGTACAACTCTATGACCCTATGACATGCACACATACACACAATGTGGAAGGGCCGATGTTGGTCTGGGGTGGACAAAGTTAAAAATCACACAACACCAGGTTATAGTCCAACAGGTCAGCCTCAGGCGACTGACTGTGTGGAGTTTGCACGTTCTCCCCGTGTCTG
>NW_025213927.1:16114-18314 GCF_004010195.1 Chiloscyllium plagiosum | reverse complement strand
AATCCACCCTAACCTGCACATCCCTGAACACTGTGGGACAATTTAGCATGGCCAATCCACCCTAACCTTCACATCCCTGAACACTATGGGACAATTTAGCACGGCCAATCCACCCTCACCTACACATCCCTGAACACTATGGGACAATTTAGCACGGCCAATCCACCCTCACCTACACATCCCTGAACACTATGGGACAATTTAGTACGGCCAATCCTAATCTACACATCCCTGAACACTATGGGACAATTTAGCACGGCCAATCCACCCTAACCTGCACATCCCTGAACACTGTGGGACAATTTAGCATGGCCAATCCACCCTAACCTTCACATCCCTGAACACTATGGGACAATTTAGCACGGCCAATCCACCCTAACCTGCACATCCCTGAACACTATGGGACAATTTAGCACGGCCAATCCACCCTAACCTGCACATCCCTGAACACTATGGGACAATTTAGCACGGCCAATCCACCCTAACCTGCACATCCCTGAACACTATGGGACAATTTAGCACGGCCAATCCACCCTAACCTGCACATCCCTGAACACTATGGGGCAATTTAGCACGGCCAATCCACCCTAACCTACACATCCCTGAACACTATGGGACAATTTAGCACGGCCAATCCACCCTAACCTGCACATCCCTGAACACTATGGGACAATTTAGCACGGCCAATCCACCCTAACCTGCACATCTTTGGACTGTGCGAGGAAACCGGAGCACCTGGGGGAAACCCACGCAGACACGGGGAGAATGTGCAAACTTCACACAAACAGTCCCCCCCCCCGAGGCTGGGATCGAACCCGGGTCCCTGGGGCCGTGAGGCAACAGCGCTAACCACTGAGACACTGGGCCAGTCATATTAAGGAAACGAAAGCCGTACGTGTCCCCTGGATCTGATGAGTTGCACATTAGGAAATGCACGTAACTTCCAAGGTAATGCATGCCCCGTCATTTTTGTAATTGACCTCAAAGAGGGTTGGAATGTTATAGCAGCGATGTGCTTCTCAGACTTTGGCGGGACCCCATTTGGAACACAGTGTCCAGTTTTGGTCCCCACACCTCAGGAAGGACATACTGGCACTGGAGCGTGTCCAGCAGAGATCCACACGGATGATCCCTGGAATGGTAGGCCTAACGCACGATGAGGATCCTGGGATTGTACTCATTAGAGTAGGAGAAGGTAGAGGGGAGATCTAATAGAAACGTACAAGATAGTGCATGGTTTAGGAAGGGTGGACGCTGGGAAATTATTTCCGTCAGACAGAGAGTCTCGGACCCGTGGGCACAGCCTTAGAATCAGAGTGGGGGGGGGGTCCATTCCGAACGGAAATGCGGAGACATTTCTTCAGCCAGACTGTGGTGGGCCTGTGGAATTCACTGCCGCAGAGTGCAGTGGAGGCCGGGACGCTAAACGTCTTCAGGATTGATAAATTCTTAATCTCGCAAGGAGTTATGGGGAGAGCGCGGGTACGTGGCGTTGTAACGCCCATCAGCCATGATTGAATGGCGGCGTGGACTCGATGGGCCGAATGGCCTTACTTCCGCTCCTAGGTCTTATGGAGCTGTGGAACCAATCTGCAGCCCATCTAACCTTCACTATTCCATACTCGTCCCTGTGCCTATCCAATGCCCATTTAAATGCCCTTAAAGTTGGCGACTCCATTACTGTTGCCGGCACACACCCCTCACTACTCTCTGAGTGAGAACGCTCCCTCTGACATCTGTCCTATATCTATCACCCCTCAGTTTAATGCTATGTCCCCTCACTGTTGCTTTTAACTGGTCGCAGAGAGACTTTGTAGCCTCTGTGCCAATTGCCTTGTGCCTCCTGGGAAGTTTGTGGAGCACAGAGGCCGGAGGGGAAAGTCTTTGGTGAAGTGATGGAATGTTTCAGCGTGCCCTGGTGCTGTGGGATCGTGTCTCTCCCCGCTTCCCCACTCCCCTCCAGCCGTAAGATCAATGCTTCTCAGCTCAGCCCCTGCCCACCCCTACGTCAGAGCGGGCCAGTCAGAGAGAACGGTCAGAGGTTTCAATCTGGGATACCTGTTCGGCTCAGAGACACTCTCACTCTCACACTCTTACACACACTGACTCACTCACACTCACACTGACACACACACACACTGACTCACTCCCACACACACTGACTCACTCACACTCACACTGACACACACACACACTGACT
>NW_025213927.1:8890-15523 GCF_004010195.1 Chiloscyllium plagiosum | reverse complement strand
AATTCTGGTCTCCTTCCTATCGGAAAGATGTTGTGAAACTTGAAAGGGTTCAGAAAAGATTTACAAGGATGTTGCCAGGGTTGGAGGGTCTGAGCTACAGGGAGAGGCTGAACAGGCTGGAGATGGTGGTGGGGAGGGTTCCCCCACACGTGGGAGGCTCTAGGCCCAGAGGGCACACTCTCGGAACAAAGGGGCACCAGTTTCAGGCTGAGATGGGGAGGAATCCCCCTCTCTCTCTCCTGATGGTTGGGAGTCCTTGCCGCAGAGAGAGAGCTGTGGGGGTGGGGGGAGGGCACGCAGGGTCCCCGTGTCTATCGAAGGCCGAGAGGGAGTTGACCAGTCGGGGAATCGAGGGGAGCGACGTCAGAGTGGCCGCCGCCCGGCCGAACGGCCCTCTCCCGATGCCGATTCCTCAGTGGGAATTCTGATTGGCGGTGGCTGGTTGTCGGAAGGGGGAGGAGAGGCGTGGGTGGGTGGGTGCGACAGTTTGGCGTTGTGCCCAGGACACGGCGCACTGAGGAGAGAGTTCTGGAGGACAAGGGGGGGGTGCAGATGGTCCGGCAGTGCGCGCCAGACAGTGAGGTGCCGTGCGCCTGGGTCAAAACAACACCCAGAAACACCAGGAAAGGTTCCCAAAACATCTTTATTTCAGTCCTCAGGAGGGGCTGGCGGTAACACCACGCTGAGGCGGCTCCTGGAGGAGGAGGAGGAAGGCCCACTAGGCCGAGCCAAGCCTAACTTCGAGAGGCCACAGCACTCCCCACGGGGGGAATCGCTCCACCCAGACTCACTGCTTCCCGTTCCCGTTGATGGGAAGCTTCTTGTGGGCGTCGGATTCCAGGAAAGCCTTGAGTTTAGGCCTGGAGATCACCTGGTCATGGTAGGCCTTGAGTACGGGGGTACACTTCAGACAACCCGGAGAGAGCACCTCGAGGTTAGACAACATATCGACCAGGTTGTAGTCAGCATAAGAGATCTACACGGAGGGAGAGGGAGAGGGAGAGGGAGAGAGGGAGAGGGAGGCGGAGAGGGAGGGGGAGGGGGAGAGGGCACACATACACTCTCTCTCTCTTTCACACACACAGACACACACGCACTGTCTCTCACACACGCAGACACATAGACTCTCTCTCTCACACACACACACACACAAACATACAGACACACGTGTATGTATGTATGTATATATATATATATATATATCTGTGTGTACTGCACACCCACCCTCCCTCTCGGGACTGCCTGACCTTCAGGGGAAGTTTCAGCTTGAAAGCAGATAAGCTGCAGACTCTGTGAGCACTGAGCCTGTTTTGCTGCTATCAGTTCATCTGCAGAGTTCAAAAACGCAAATGTAGTCACTGCCATCCCCTCCCTTCCCTCCCCCCTCCGCCCTCTCCAGAGACCTGCTGAGCGATTAGTGATGTTGCTGCGATCGGCCACTGTGACTTTGGGAATCAGGTTGAAACGGTGGATATGGTAGCCTTCTGCTGTGGGAGTGCCGTGGCAACTGGGCACTTTGTACGCGCACGCTCTTATCCAGAACAATGCGAGAGCCGCCCATCGCTTGGCTGACCAGTAATCTCTTCCCGTCCTTTCCTGCCTGTGGTTTAGCTTGCGGCCAGACGCATTTACACTTGGCCATTTTCGCCTGCGTTACGAACGCACCTTTTTTTTTTTTGGTTACTCGAGGTTGGGAGTGGAGCCTGAAACTGGAGCCTCTGGCTCAGAGACGTGGACACTATCCTCTGCGCCGTGCCTCCACAGCAGCACAGGTCTTCCGTGTCAGAATTCCGACTCCGAGTGAGATCCTTGGAAAATGACAGGAAGCCTGATGAAGGGTCCATGGCCGAAACGTCGATTCTCCTGCCCCCTCGGATGCTGCCTGACCTGCTGCGCTTTTCCAGCACCACCCTCCCGACTCAGATCTCCAGCTTCTGCAGCCCTCACTCTCTCCGAGCGAGATCCCTCTCCCTGATCACTGAATCCTTCAATTCCTTCTTCCCTCATCCGTTTATCCAGCATTCCCCCCCCCCCACCAAACACACCGATACTAAAACCTGACGTCCCCCCAACCCAATGTTCTCTGGATAAAGGGCTTTCTCCTGACTCGCTGTTGACAGTTATAGGGTCACACAGACCCCTTAATCTGGACTCATCCGCGCTGACCAAGAGTCCCAAACACCACTATTGTTTAAAGTATATTGAGGACTCCATAAGGGGAAACATCTTCTCTCCAGCAAGCAGCTCGATTTATTTCACGTTTCGAACGCATCACCCCTGAACTTGTCTTTCATTTGCTATTGGAAAGGGAAACTTTGCAGGGTCAGCGCTGAGAGAGCGCAGCACTGTTGGAGGGTCAGCGCTGAGGGAGTGCCGCACTGTCGGAGGGTCAGCGCTGAGGGAGCGGGCACTGTCGGAGGGTCAGAGCTGAGGGAGCAGGCACTGTCGGAGGGTCAATGCTGAGGGATACAGAGTAAAGCTCTCTCTACACTCTCCCCCATGAAACACCCCCAGGACAGGGACAGCACGGGGTTAGATACAGAGTAAAGCTCCCACTACACTGTCCCCCATCACACACTCCCAGGACGGGGACAGCCCGGGGTTAGCTCCAGCTGCAGGTGAATGTGTTATGTGCAGGTCCAGACCTGGTTCCCCACGAGGAAGCCCTTCCCTCCGTTATTTTTCTTCAGAATATTCTCAAAGCGTTTCAGTTCCGTCGGGAGATTCTTGACGAAAGCGTCTTTGCCGGTTTCCTGAGGCAGATAGACAAGGAACAATGTTACATCTGTCCTTCAAAACTACGTGGCTCAGTGCTGAGGGAGGGCCGCACTGTCGGAGGGTCAGTGCTGAGGGAGGGCCGCACTGTTGGAGGGTCAGTACTGAGGGAGTGCCGCACTGTCGGAGGGTCAGTGCTGAGGGAGTGCCGCACTGTCGTAGGGTCAGTGCTGAGGGAGTGGGCACTGTCGGAGGGTCAGTGCTGAGGGAGGGCCGCACTGTTGGAGTGTCAGTGCTGAGGGAGGGCCGCACTGTCGGAGGGTCAGTGCTGAGGGAGGGCCGCACTGTCGGAGGGTCAGTGCTGAGGGAATGCCACACTGTTGGAGTGTCAGTGCTGAGGGAGGGCTGCACTGTCGGAGGGTCAGTGCTGAGGGAGGGCCGCACTGTCGGAAGTGCTAAATCACTTCATTGACGGGGCAGAAATAGTTATGAGGGTGACAGTGTGAACGAGAGTTCTGTTAACACTTCCTGACTGTAGGAGGCATGAAACCAGTCCTTTCCCCTGACCCGCAATTACTTGTGCAATTAAGGGCGTGCCCCAGACAATGGGTAATGGCTGTGATGATTGTCACAGTCAAATAGCTATCCAATGTATTTTTAAAGTGTTATTTATTGAATGTTGGATGGTTGTATTCCCTTTTGGGAAGAAGCAGGGTGCGGAATGTTGTGGGGCACTGCTTGTGATATTTTGCTGTGGGGTTCTGCTGTTCAGCCCCCGGTTCGGAGTTGGGAGTGAGTGTCCCAGACAGCAGACGCAGGCGGTATTATGGTCTGCTGACTCAGTGCTCAATTCACCCAATAACCTTCCTGCTGAACTCCAGGGGTCTGCTGTAATTAGTGCTGAGGTCGTGGGAGTGACCGGGAACGGGGTGGGGATGGGAGCAGATAGTGAGGAAGGGAGGAAGGAGAAAAAGAAAGCGAGAGAGAGGGAGAGAGAGAGATGCGGAGAGAGAGAGAGAGAGATGTGGAGGGAAAGGGGGAGAGAGAGAGAGAGATGTTGAGACAAAGGAAGGGAGAGAGCGATAGGGAGGGAAAGAGAGAGATGTGGAGGGAAAGGGAGAGAGAGAGATGTGGAGGGAAAAAGAGAGGGAGAGAGGAAATGGAAAGAGAGAGACATGTGGAGGGAAAGAGAGGGAGAGAGAGATACAGAGGGAAAGGAAGGGAGAGAGATGCGGAGAGAATGAGGGGAAGAGAGATACAAAGGGAAAGGGAGGGAGGGAGAGATACAGAGGGAATAAGAGAGAGAGATGCGGAGAGAATGAGGGGGAGAGAGATGTGGAGGGAAAGAGAGAATGAGAGAGCTGTAGAGGGAAAGAGAGGGAGAGATGTAGAGGGAAATGGACAGAGACAGAGAGATGTAGGGATAAAGGGAAGGAGAGAAAGACATGTGGAGGGAAAGGGAGGGAGAGAGATGTAGAGAGAAAGAGACATAGAAATGCGGAGGGAAAGAAGGAGAGAGACAGAGAGGGACACACAAGGAAATCAGAGAAAGAGAGAGGAGGTAGTGGGAGAAAGTAGCAGAGACCTACAGGGATGGTGGTGGGAGGTGTCCGCGAAGGCTTTCAGAGGCAGACATGATTGGAGGGGAAGATGGAGCGCGTGCGAGATGATGGGCGAGTGAGTGGAAGGAGGAGGTGGAGAGGGAACACAGGGAGACGAGGCTTGGAGCCGTGAGTTGTCTTGGGACCTGTGTTCTGGTGGTACAGAGGAGCAGGTTCCAGTTTCGGGAGGTCACTGAGGGCCACATACCGTCTATAAATACTTGCCAAGTGGAAGCTGGGGTTGACAGGACTGCGGCCGTGTGGGTAGGACTTGGTGAACAAACTGAAGCCAGAGGATTGGGGACAGCAGTTGTTTTAATGGAGGCTGGTTTACCGAGATGTCTCTCTTGGCCTGGTATCTTTTGGAAAAATATTAACGACAGGCAGTAATCCCACTCTTTGGGTGGACAATGCGGGATGCATTAATGGTGCCAGCGATGAGACAGATGGAAAGAGGGCAGGCCTGCAGGTGTTTGTGGCACAAATGGGAGACCATTCAGCCCATTGTGTCCATGCCAGTCATCCAAGAGCTGGCGACAGTGAGGACTTTATGGCCCTGGTTGAATTCTCATTCTGACTGGAAAACCCTTCTTCAGGCTGTAATTTCGGGACTCTCAACTCACCTCAGAGTGAGGAGAAATCCCCTCAACTCCTCCTGCTCAGTCGTCGGCCAAATCCATGCCCCGTTCTTATCGTCCCTTGCGCCGGTGGAACGTTTACCTTCCCCTGCCTCGGCCCCTCGTACTCTTCAGAGACCTCCGCCAGGTGCCCCTCTCAACCTCCGCTGCTGTCCAACTCCTCCAGACGGTCCTCATAGCTCTGAGTCAGCCACCCAGGATGTGTCCGGTCCAATCTGCTGTGCAACCATTGAATCCCGACAGTGCAGAATCAGATCATTCGGCCCAACAAGTCCACACCGACTCTCCGAAGGGTAACCCACCCATTTCCCTATATTTACTCCTGACTAATCCACCCTAACCTGCACATCCCTGGGCACTATGGGACAATTTAGCATGGCCAGTCCACCCTAACCTGCACATCGCTGGGCACTATGGGACAATTTAGCATGGCCAATCCACCCTAACCTACACATCCCTGGGCACTATGGGACAATTTAGCATGGCCAATCCACCCTAACCTGCACATCCCTGGGCACTATGGGACAATTTAGCATGGCCAATCCACCCTAACCTGCACATCCCTGGGCACTATGGGACAATTTAGCATGGCCAATCCACCCTAACCTACACATCCCTGGGCACTATGGGACAATTTAGCACGGCCAATCCACCCTAACCTGCACATCCCTGGACACTATAGGACAATTTAGCATGGCCAGTCCACCCTAACTTGCACATCCCTGGGCACTATGGGGCAATTTAGCATGGCCAATCCACCCTAACCTGCACATCCCTGGGCACTATGGGACAATTTAGCACGGCCAATCCACCCTAACCTACACATTTTTGGACTGTGGGATGAATTCGGAGCACCCGGAGGAAACCCACACAGACACGGGGAAAATGTGCAAACTCCACACAGTCACCCGAGGCTGGAACTGAACCCGGATCCCTGGTGCTGGGAGGGAGCAGTGCTAACCCACTGAGCTACCATGTTGTCCATAAATCTATGATCTATGGTTCATATAACCCAGGCTAGGCCATTTCAGATGCTCAGCCCAGGAGCACCTTCAGCTGCAGGTGGACAGTGATAGAAGATCAATTGAAATTCACTTGGCAGTAATTTCCAGTTCAGTCTGGGGTATCCCGATTCTAGGAATGTAGAGACATTACCGGGGGTTGGGGGGGGGGGGGGGGAGGTGGGATGCCCAGGAATGAGGGGTAAAACATAATCGGTCGCATGGAATCGTCGAGCTGGCTGGAAGAGATAAGTGGCCTACACTTGTACATTGACGCCAGTGCGCAGCTCAAGCAGAAGCCTCCTGTGTCTCGGTGAGAGGCGTGTTAAAAAGAGCAAGGGCACAATGAGCAGGAGACATGGGAACGCAGAGAGATGGCGCGTGTTCAGACTTCAGTGGGAAAGGTCAGAATGGAGGTGGGGAAAGTACCCAGTGGTGTATTACAAATGGGTTTGAGTCAAAGATAGAGGAAGGGGAGAGTCAGGCTGATGAAAGACTGAGGAGGATGTGCTGTGGAGGTGTGAGTGTGTGTGTGTGAGTGTGTTTTTGTGTGAGTGTGAGTGCGTGTCTGTGAGTGTGTGTCTGTGTGTGTGTTTGTGCGTGTACGTTTGTGTGTGACAGTGTGTGTGTCTGTGTGTGTGTGTGTGTCTGTTGGGGGGTTGTCGGTGATTACTCAGT
>NW_025213927.1:0-5928 GCF_004010195.1 Chiloscyllium plagiosum | reverse complement strand
TGGGGGGGTCGGTGATTACTCAGTGTCTGTATTGGGGAGTTGATGATTGCTCTGTGTGATTACTCAGTGAGTACTCGGTGACTCCAGTGTCTGTATTGGGGGAGTCGGTGATTACTCAGTGTCTGTACTGGGGGGGTCGGTGATTACTCAGTGTCTGTATTGGGGAGTTGATGATTACTCTGTGTGATTACTCAGTGAGTACTCGGTGACTCAGTGACTGTATTGCGGGGAGTCGGTGATTACTCAGTGTCTGTATTGGGGAGTCGGTAATTACTCTGTATGATTACTCAGTGATTACTCCATTACTCAGTGTCTGTTTTGGGGGTGTGTCGGTGGTTACTCTGTGTCTGTATTGGGGGAGTCGGTGATTACTTTGTGTCTGTATGGGGGGGTCAGTGATTACTCTGTGTGATTACTCAGTGAGTACTCAGTTAATCAGTGTCTGTATGGGGGGGGTCCGTGATTACTCTGTGTGATTACTCAGTGAGTACTCGATTACTCAGTGTCTGTATTGGGGGAGTCGGTGATTACTTTGTGTCTGTATGGAGGGTCAGTGATTACTCTGTGTGATTACTCTGTGAGTACTTGTTACTCAGTGTCTGTATTGGGGGAGTCGATGATTACTCTGTGTCTGTATTGGGGGGTCAGTGATTACTCTGTATGATTACTCAGTGAGTACTCGGTTACTCAGTGTCTGTATTGGGGTGAGTCGGTGATTACTCTATGTCTTTATTGGGGGGTCAGTGAGTAGTCTGTATGATTACTCAGTGAGTACTCGGTTACTCAGTGTCTGTATTGGGGGGAGTCGGTGATTACTCTGTGTGATTTCTCAGTGAGTACTCAGTTACTCAGTGTCTGTATTGGGGGGGTGTCGGTGATTACTCCGTGTCTGTATGGGGCGGTCTGTGATTACTCTGTATGATTACTCAGTGAGTACTCGGTTACTCAGTGTCTGTATTGGGGGAGTCGGTGATTACTCTGTGTCTGTATTGGGTGTTCAGTGATTACTCTGTATGATTACTCAGTGAGTACTCGGTTACTCAGTGTCTGTATTGGGGGGGTGTCGGTGATTACTCCGTGTCTGTATGGGGCGGTCTGTGATTACTCTGTATGATTACTCAGTGAGTACTCGGTTACTCAGTGTCTGTATTGGGGGGGTGTCGGTGATTACTCCGTGTCTGTATGGGGCGGTCTGTGATTACTCTTGGGGGGGGTCAGTGATTAGTCTGTATGATTACTCAGTGAGTACCCGGTTACTCAGTGTCTGTTTTGGGGGGAGTCGGTGATTACTCTGTATGATTACTCAGTGAGTACTTGGTTACTCAGTGTCTGTATTGGGGTGGTGTCGTTGATTACTCTGTGTCTGTATGAGGGGCTCAGTGATTACTCTGTATGATTTCTCAGTGAGTACTCGGTTACTCAGTGTCTGTATGGGGGGGGTCAGTGATTACTCTGTGTGATTACTCAGTGAGTACTCGGTTACTCAGTGTCTGTATGGGGGGGGGTCAGTGATTACTCGGTGTGATTACTCAGTGAGTACTCGGTTACTCAGTGTCTGTACTGTGATGTGGTGTTTGATGTTCTGCCCACGATGGTTGAGGAAGTATGTGAAATACTGGACAGGTTTGGCACGCCGAGGGAGGAAATATAGCTGGTGTTTCGCAATCCTGAGACGGAAATAGCCGGAGCGATGGCCTGAATGGCCTCTTCCTGTGTTGACCTCCCGACGTTGCTGTGCGGGTGTGCGAATGCTGAGGCGTTGTTGCTAATTGTGGTTCACATGTCGCTCCACCCGTTGAGTGCAGACACGTTAACTTGGTGATCGGGGCAGATGGCCGTCTCACAATGTTGTAACGGTAAACTCGTTCCTGGGTGTGGGTGGGGCCCGCGTTTATTTTTGATATTGTTTGAAATGTGAAGCATTGGATTAGCAGGGAGAGAGTTTGTCCTGGACTGCCTCGACACTCCCTCAGCACTGACCCTCCGACAGTGCGGCACTCCCTCAGCACTGACCTTCCGACAGTGCGACAGTCCCTCAGCACTGACCCCCCGACAGTGCGGCACTCCCTCAGCACTGACCCTCCCACAGTGTGGCACTCCCACAGCACTGACCCTCCGACGATGCAGTGGCAACATGAAGGAAATGAGCTGCAAACAGCCCAAAACTGTCTGCAGCACCAGAGTCCTGCGGGGACTCAAAGGGGTTAAATCGGGTGGAAACGTTCCTGATACTTGGTTTGCAGTCTCCAGAGTTGAGAGCCTGAGGGGTGTGATAATTGATGCACTTACGATGATTAAAGGATTTGATTGGATTGATAGAGAGAAACAGTTTCCTCTGGTAGAGAGGGGCAAGTCCAGGACGCAGGAATGGAATCGAATCTCGAGCCCAGGGCCCTCCGGGATGATGTCTGGGAACAATTCCTCTCACACAGCAGAGTGCATATCCCTCTCGCTCTTCCATCGACCCCTCCCCAGTTGAAATCTCCACACTGAGATCGATGCTTTGCCAGTCAGTGAGGGTACGTTGGGATAGGAAACCAAGGCGGGAAGGTGCGTGGCCAAATCAGCTCATGTCTCAGTGAATGATTGAACGTGATTGAGGGACAGAATGGCCTCTGCCAGTTCCAGCAATTTGAGGGCTTTGTGGGCAGTGTTGGGGTGGGAGTGCTACAATGGAAGCATCACATCACTGGGAGTCCGTGCTAAAGTGTAAGCGCGTTTTAGAAACTAGGTTTACACTGAAAAATCAGTTTTAACGCTCTGAGGATATCTGTACCCGCAGTGAAGTATTCATCTGTTATTGTAAGCAGGTTTCTGCACAGCCGCACCCTGACAAGTGGCAGGATGAGGGGGGTCAGTGATCTGATCTTTGTGTTCATGTTATTTGGATAAATATTGGCTGTAGAGCGTTGTCACAGCACAGGGAGAGCTCACCTGGGCGACTTTCAGATAGTGCTCACACAGAGTTCCGCACACACTTGAGAAAGCAGGCATGGCGTTCGTGTGTGTCACTGACCCTCCGACAGTGCGGCACTCCCTCAGCAATGACCCTCCGACAGTGCGGCGCTCCCTCAGCACTGACCCTCCGACAGTGCGGCACTCCCTCAGCACTGACCCTCCGACAGTGCGGCGCTCTCTCAGCATTGATCCTCCGACAGTGCCCACTCCCTCAGCACTGAACTTCCGACAGTGCGGCGCTCCCTCAGCACTGACTCTCCGACAGTGCGGCACTCCCTCAGCACTGACCCTCCGATAGTGCGACACTCCCTCAGCACTGACCCTCCAACAGTGCGGCACTCCCTCAGCACTGACCCTCCCACAGAACGGCACTCCCTTAGCACTGACCCTCCAAAGGTGCTGTACTCCTTTAGCACTGAACCTCGGACAGTGCAGCAATTCCTCTGGTATCCCCAGTCGTGGATCACAGGGTCTTTAATATCTGGAATGGGAGATGACCAATGCTGCGGCTGTCACTGAGAGTGCTGTACAGGCCCAGGAGTGATAGCAGAGCTGGGAAGGTCATGCATGCTGCCATCCAGTCCCATTCCATCTCTGATTAACGGAGAGTGATTGAGGATCACTCTACCCCAGTCATATGGCCTCCAACAGTTCAGAGTGAAAGCTTACTCTCCCCTGTCCACCCCCAGTGAAGTGTGCCCCACCCAGCTTTTGCTGAGGCTTGGGTCCCCATCTCTGTCTCTCTCTCTCTTTCTCTGTGGCTCACCTGAAATCACTGAATCCCTACAGTGTGGAAACAGGCACTTCCGCCCATCATGTCCACAGCGACCCACCAAAGAGTAACCCACCCAAACCCATTCCCTTACCCTATTACTCTACATTTACCTGAGACTAATGCACCTAACCTACACATCCCTGGGCACTATAGGACAATTTAGCATGGTCAATCCACCCTAACCTGCACCTCTCTGGGCACTATGGGATAATTTAGCATGGCCAATCCACCCTAACCTGCACATCCCTGGACACTATGGGACAATTTAGCATGGTCAGTCCACCCTAACTTACACATTCTTGGACACTATTCGACAATTGAGCATGGCCAATCCAATCTAACCTGCACATCCCTGGGCACTATGGGACAATTTAGCATGGCCAATCCACCCTAACCTGCACATCCCTGGGCACTATGGGACAATTTAGCATGGCCAATCCACCCGAACCTACACATCCCTGGACAGTATGGGACAATTTAGCATGGCCAATCCAGCCGAACCTACACATCCCTGGACAGTATGGGACAATTTAGCATGGCCAATCCACCCGAACCTACACATCCCTGGACACTATGGGACAATTTAGCATGGCCAATCCACCCTAACCTACACATCCCTGAACAGTATGGGACAATTTAGCATGGCCAATCCACCCTAACCTACACATCTCTGGGCACTATGGGACAATTTAGCATGGCCAATCCACCCTAACTGCACATCCCTGGGCACGATGCAACAATTTAGCATGGCCAATCCACCCCTAACCTGCACATCTGTGGGCACGATGGGAAAGTTTAGCTTGGCCAATCCACCCTAACCTACACATCACTGGACGCTATGGGAAAGTTTAGCTTGGCCAATCCACCCTAAACTACACATCCCTGGGAACTATGGGACAATTTAGCATGGCCAATCCACACTAACCTGCACATCCCTAGGCACTATGGGAAAGTTGAGCTTGGCCAATCCACCCTAACCTACACATCCCTGGACACTATGGGAAAGTTTAGCTTGGCCAATCCATCCTAACCTACACATCCCTGGGAACTATGGGACAATTTAGCATGGCCAATCCACACGGACCTGCACATCCCTGGGCACGATGGGAAAGTTGAGCTTGGCCGATCCACCCTAACCTACACATCCCTGGGCACTATGGGACAATTTAGCATGGCCAATCCACCCTAACCTGCACATCCTTGGATACGATGGGACAGTTTAGCACGGCCAATTCACCCTAACCTGCACATCCCTGGGCACTATGGGACAATTTAGCATGGCCAATCCACCCTAACCTGCACATCCCTGGGCACTATGCGACACTTTAGCATGGCCAATCCACCCTAACCTACACATCCCTGGGCACTATTGGACAATTTAGCATGCCTAATCCACCCGAGCCTACACATCCCTGGGCACTATGGGACAATTTTGCATGTCCAATCCACCCTAACCTACACATCCCAGCACTCTATGGGACAAATTAGCATGGCCAATCCACCCTAACCTGCACATCCCTGCACACTATGGGACAATTTAGCATTGCCAATCCACCCTAACCTACACATCCCTGGGCACTATGGGACAATTTAGCATGGCCAATCTACCCTCACCTGCACATCCCTGCACATTATGGGACAATTTAGCATTGCCAATCCACCCTAACCTGCACATCCCTGGGCACTATGGGACAATTTAGCATGGCCAATCCACCCTAACCTGCACATCCCTGGACAGTATGGGACAATTTAGCATGGCCAATCCACCCTAACCTACACATCCCTGCGCTCTATGGGACAATTTAGCACGGCCAATCCACCCTAACATGCTCATCCCTGGACAGTATGGGACAATTTAGCATGGCCAATGCACCCTAACCTGCACATCCCTGGGCTTTATGGGACAATTTAGCATTTCCATTCCACCCTAACCTACACATCCCTGGGCACTATGGCGCCATTTAGCCTGGCCAATCCACCTTAACCTGCACATCCTGGGCACTATGTGGACAATTTAGCATGGCCAATCCACCCTAACCTGCACATCCCTAGGCACTATGGGACAATTTAGCACGGCGAATCCACCCTAACCTACACATCCATGGGCACTATGGGTCAATTTAGCATGGCCAATCCACCCTAACCTGCACATCCCTTGACAGTATGGGACAATTTAGCATGGCCAATCCACCCTA
>NW_025213926.1:35947-37418 GCF_004010195.1 Chiloscyllium plagiosum | reverse complement strand
TCACCGTCGTGCACACACCACCCCCAGCCTGACCCACACCGCCTAAATCCTGATGCTCACCGCCGTCCATACGCCGCCCACAGCCTTACCCTCACTGCCATCTGCACACCATTCCAAGCCTGACCCTCACTGCCGTCCACACGCTATCCCCAGCCTGTCCCTCACCACCATCCAACACCTTCCCAGCCTGACCCTCACCGGCGCCCACACACCGCCACTACCCTTACCCTCACCTCCATCTACACACCACCCCCAGCTTGCCTCTCACCGCCGACTACACATCGTACCTAGCAGACCCTCACCACCGTCCACACACTGCATCCAGCCTGTCCCTCACCACCATCCAACACCTTCCCAGCCTGATCCTCACTGGCGCCCACACACCGCCACTACCCTTATCCTCATCTCCATCCACACACCACCCCCAGCTTGCCTCTCACCGCCGACTACACATCGTACCTAGCAGACCCTCACCACCGTCCACACACTGCATCCAGCCTGTCCCTCACCACCATCCAACACCTTCCCAGCCTGACCCTCACCGCCATCCATACACCATCCCCAGCTTGCCCCTCACCGCCGACCACACACCAACCCTATCTGATCCTCACCACCGCCCACACACCGTACCCAGCCTGACCCTCACCACTGTCCACCAATGACACCAGCCTGACACTCAACACCGTCCACACACTAACCCCAGCCTGACCGTCATCGACATCAAACACACCGCCCCCAGCCGGCCCCTCAATGCTGTCCACACGCCGTCCCCAGACTGACACTCATCGCTGTCCAGCACCGCCCCTGCCTGACCCTCACTGCCGTCCACACACCACCCCCAGACTGACACTTACCACCATCTACACACCACCCCCGGACTGACACTCACTACCATCCACACACCGTCCCCAGTCTGACTCTCAACACTGCCCACACACACACACCACAGCCTGACCCTCACCATCGCCCACACACCGTCCCCAGACTGACCCTCTTTGACGTCGAACACACTGACCCCAGCCTGAACCTCACCACCGTCCACCAATGACCCCAGCCTGACACTCACCACCGTCCACACACCAACCCAGCCTGACCGTCATCGACATCAAACACACTGCCCACTGCCTGACCCTCATCGCCATCCAACAACCACCCCCAGCCTCATCCCCATCACCATCCACCAACTGCCCCGCCTGAGCCCTACCACTGTCCAACACTGCCACAAGGATAACCCTCACCGCCACCCAATACTGCCCCAGCCTGACCCACACTGCCGCCCACACACCGCCCCCAGCCTGAACTTCACCGCCGTCCACACGCCACCCACAGCCTGATCCTCACTGCCATCCGCTCACCGTCCCCATCCTGACCCTCAGTGCCATCCACACACCACCCCCAGACTGACTGCCACAACTGTCCAGCACCGCCCCAGCCTGTACCTCACCGCCGTCCAACACCTTCCCAGCCTGAC
>NW_025213926.1:27150-34587 GCF_004010195.1 Chiloscyllium plagiosum | reverse complement strand
CACCATCCCCAGTGTGACCCTCCTCGACGTCGAACACACTGCTCACAGCCTGAGCCTCACCGCCGTCCACCAACTGCCCCCAGCCTGAACCCCACCGCTGTCCACACACCGCCCCCAGCCCGACCCTCAACGTCATCCAACACTGACCCAAGCCTGACACTCACCTCCGTCCACCAACTGCCCCCAGGCTGACCCACACAACCGTCCACCTATCTCCCCTAGCCTGACCGCCACCGCCGTCAAACACTACCACACAACCGTCCACCTATCTCCCCTAGCCTGACCGCCACCGCCGTCAAACACTACCACAAACCCGACCCTCACTGCCGTCTAAACACTGCCCCCAGCCTGACCCCGACTGCAGTCCAACACCGCCCTCAGCCTGTCCTTCATGCCGTGCACACACCACACCAAGCCTGACCCTCAAAGCCGACCACACCGTGTCCCCAGCCAACCTCTCACAGCCGTCCAGCACCGTCCCAGTCTGACCCTCACTGCCATCGACACTTCGCCCCCAGCCTGACCCTCACCGCCATCTAAACTCCACCCCCAGTCTGACCCTCAACGCTGTCAACACACCGCCCCCAGCCTGACCCTCACCACAGTCCACACACGACCCCCAGCCTGACCCTCACCACTGCTCACACACCGCCCGGACTGACCCTCACCACTGCTCACACACTGTCCCCAGACTGACACTGACGTCCACGCACCATCCCCAGCGTGACCCTCATCGACATCGAAGTGACTGCTCACAGTCTGACCCTCACCGCCGTCCACCAACTGCCCCCAGCCTGACCCCTACCACTGTCCAACAACACCCCCAGCCTGACCCTCACTGCCGTCCACACACCGCCCCAATCCTGACCCTCAACGCTGTCCACACAACACCAGCGGCCTGAACCCTGCTGCTGTCCAACACACCCCACCAGCTTGACCCCTACTGATTCCAACACCGCCCCTCGCCTGTCCCTCACTACCGTCCACACACCGCACCAAGCCTGACCCTCACCGCTGTCCACACAACACCACAGGCCTGAACCCTGCTGCTGTCCAACACACCCCACCAGCCTGACCCCTACTGCTTCCAACACCGCCCTAAGCNGGTGTCTAACATCTCCCCCAGCCTGTCCCTCACTGCCGTACACACACTGCACCAAGCCTGACCCCTTCCGCCGTCTACACACTGCCCCCAGCCTGACCCGCACGCCATCCAACACTGACCCAGCCTGAACCTCACCACCATCCGCACACCGCACCCAACCTGACCCTCACTGCCGTCCACGCACTGCACCCTGAAGACCCTTACTTCTGTTTACACACCACCCCTCGCCTGACCCTCACCGCTGCCCCGAGCCTGACCCCCTCCATCGTCCACATACCGCCAGCAACTGCCCCCAGCGTGACCCTCACTGCCGACCACAACCACCTATAGCCTGGACCTCATCGCTGCCCACACGCTGCGCCCAGCCTGAGCCTCACACCCGTCCACACACCACCCCCGTCTGACCCTCACCATCATCCGCACACCGCTCCCAGCCTGACGCGCACCACCGTCCACACACTGCCCCCAGTCTGATCCTCAACACCATCCAACACTGACGCAGCCTGACCCTCACCACCATCCGCACACCGCACCCACCCTGACCCTCACATCGACCCCAGCCTGACCCTCCCCACCATCCACATACGACCCCCAGCCTGAACCTCACCACCGCCGACACACTGTCCCAGACTGACCCTCACTGCCGTCCACACACCACCCATAGCCTGACGCTCACCGCCGACCACACACCACCCACATCCTGAAACTCATCGCTGCACACATTGCGTCCAGCTTGACCCTCACTGCCGTCCACACACCGCCCTCAGCCTGACCCTCATGCCATCCAACACTGATCCAGCCTGACCCTCACCGCCGTCCGCACACTGCACCCACCCTGACCCTCACTGCCGTCCACACACTGCACCCTGCCGGACCCCGTCCACACACCACCCCCAGCCTGACACTCACTGACGTCCACGCACCATCCCCAGCGTGACCCTCATCGACGTCGAACACACTGCTCACAGCCTTACCCTCACCACCGTCCACCAACTGCCCCCAGGCTGACCCCCACCACCGTCCACCCATCGCCCCTAGCCTGATCCCCACCATCGCCAAACACTACCATAAACCTGACCCGCACCGCCGTCCATACACCGCCCCCAGCCTGACCCCTACTGCCGTCAAACAACACCCCCAGTCTGACTCTCACCGGCATCTACAAACTGCCCCAGCCTGACTCTCACCGCCAAATACTCACCACCCCCAGCCTGACCCTCACCGCTGTCAACACACCGCCCCCAGCCTGACTCTCACCACCGTCCACACACAACCCCCAGCCTGACCCTCAGCACTGCCCACACACCTTCCCCAGCGTGACCCTCACCACCGCCCACTCACTGTCGCCCACTCTCTGCCCCCAGGCTGACCCTCACAGCCGTCCACACACCACCCCCAGCCTGACCCTCAACTCCATCCAACACTGACGCAGTCTGACCCTCGCCATCTTCCGCACACCGCACCCACCCTGACCCTCACTGCCGTCCACACACCGCACCCTGCCTGACCCACACTACAGTCTACACACCGCCCCTAGCCTGACCCTCACTGCTGTCCACACGCTGCCCCCAGCCTGACCCTCATCGACGTCGAACGCACCGTCCACAGCGTGACCCTCACCGCCGTCCACAACTGCCCCCAGCCTGACAAACACCTCCGTCCACCAACTGACACCAGCCTGACACCCACTTCCCTCCACACACCATCTCCAGCCTGACCCTCACCACCGTCCACCCATCGACCCCAGCCTGACCCCCACCGTCGTCAAACATGACTACAAACCTGACCCCCACCACCGGCCACCCATCGTCCCCAGCCTGACCACTACCTCCATCAAACACTACCACAAACGTGACCCCTACCACCGTCCAACACCGCCCCAGCCTGTCGCTCACTGCTATCCTGACACGCCCCCAGATAGACGCTCACAGCCATCAAGCACCGCCCCAGTCTGACCGTCACCGCCATCTACACACCGACCACAGCCTGACCCTCACCGCTGTCAACACACCGCCCCCAGCCTGATACTTACCACCGTCCACACACGACCCCGAGTGTGACCCTCACCACCGTCCAACACCGTCCCCAGCCTGACACTCACCACCGTCCAAACACCGCCCCCAGCCTGACCCCGACCGCTGCCCAACACCGCCGCCAACCTGAACGTCACCACCATCCACATACCACACCCAGCCTGGCCCTCACCACCGTCCACACACCACCCACAGCGTGAACCTCACCACCGCCCACACACCATCCCCAGACTGACCGTCACCACCGCCCACACACCGTCCCCAGACTGACCCTCACCACCGTCCATACACCACCTCCAGTCTGACCCTCATTGACATCGAACACAAAACCCTCAGCCTGACTCTCACCACCGTCCACGAACTGCCCCCAGCCTGACTTCCACCACCATCCACCAACCGCCGCCAGACTGACCCACATCGCCATCCAACACTGCCACAAGCCTGACCATCACAGCCATCCAATAACGCCCCAGCCTGACCCTCACAGCCATCCAATACCGCCCCAGCCTGACCCTCACTGCTGTCCACACGCTGACCCCAGCCTGACCCTCTTCGACGTAAAACACACCGCCCATATCCTGAAACTCATCGCTGCCCACACACTGCGCCCAGCCTGACACTCACCGCCATCCACACACCACCCCCAGCTTGACCCTCACTGCCAACCACACACCACCCCTAGCCTGACCCTCACCACTGCCCACACACCGCTCCCCTCACTGCCGTCCACACACCATCCCCAGCCTGACCCTTACTGCCGTCCACACATTCTGTCCAGCCTGACCCTCACTGCCGTCCACACACCATCCCCAGCCTGACCCTTACTGCCGTCCACACATTCTGTCCAGCCTGACCCTCACTGCCGTCCACACACTGCACCCTGCCTGACCCTCACCGCTGTCTACACACCACCCCTAGCCTGACCCTCACCGCTGTCCACACGCTGACCACAGCCTGACCCCCTCCATCGTCCACATACCGCCAGCAACTGCCCATAGCCTGACCCTCACCGCCGACCACACACCACCCATAGCCTGAACTTCATCGCTGCCCACACACTGCGCCCAGCCTGACCCCCACCACGGCCCACCCACCGCACACAGCCTGACCCTCACCATCATCCACACACCGTTCCCAGTCTGGTGCTCACCACCGCCCACACACTGTGCCCAGACTGACCCTCACTGAAGTTCACACAACGCTCCCAGCCTGATCCTCACCGCCGTCCACACACCACCCCCAGCCTGAACCTCATTGACGTTGAATACAGCGCCTCCAGCCTGACCCTCACTGCAGTCCACCGACTGCAACCAGCCTGACGCTCACCACCGTCCACACACCAACCCCAGCCTGACACTCACTGTCGTCCACGCACCATGCCCAGCGTGAACTTCATCGACGTCGAAGACACTGCCACAGCCTGAGCCTCACTGCTGTCCACACGTTGCCCGCAGTCTGACCCTCATCGACGTCAAACACAACGTCCACAGCGTGACCCTAACCGCCGTCCAACACCGCCCCCAGCCTGACAACCACCTCCGTCCACCAACTGCCCCCAGCCTGACCCTCATCACCGCCCACACACTACCCCCAGCCTGACCCTCACCGCCGTCCACACACCACCCCCAGCCTGACACTCACTGACGTCCACACACCACGCCCAGCCTGACACTCACTGACGTCCACGCACCATCCCCAGCGTGACCCACATCGACGTCGAAGACACTGCTCACAGCCTGACTCTCACCACCATCCAACAACTGCCCCCAGGCTGACCCCCACCACCGTCCACCCATCGCCAGCAGCCGGACCCCAACACTGCCACAAACCTGACCCTCACCGCCATCTACACACCGCCCCCAGCCTGTCCCTCACTGCTATCCTCACGCGCCCCCAGCATGATGCTCAAAGCCGTCCACACACCGCCTCCAGCCTGTCCCTCACTCCTATCATCATACGCCCCCAGCCTGACGCTCACAGCCGTCCACACACCGTCCCCAGCCTAACTCTCACGGCCGTCCAGCACTGCCCCAGTCTGACCCTCACCGCCATCTACACACCACCCCAAGCCTGACCCTCACGGCCGACCACACACCACCCATATCATGAAAAGCTTCGCTGCACACACACTGCACCCAGTCTGACCCTCACTGCCGTCCAGACACCACTCACAGCCTGATCCTCACCGTCATCCACACACTGTCCTCAGATTGTCCATCAATGCCGAACACACACCACCCGTATCCTGAGCCTCATCGCTGTCTACACACCGCCCCCAACCTGACTTTCACCGCCGTCCATACGCCACCCATAACCTGACCCTCACCGCTGTACACACACCACCCCCAGCCTGAACCTCACGGCCGTCCACACACCACCCCCATCCTGACCCTCATTGCCGTCCACACACCACCCATAACCTGACCCTCACCGCCGACCACACACCACCCATATCCTGAAACTCATCGCTTCCCACACACTGCGCCCAGCCTGACCCTCACCGCCATCCACACACCATCCCCAGACTGTCCATCAATGCCGTCCACACATCACTTCCAGCCTGATGCTCACCACCGTCCACACAACACTCCCAGCCTGAACTCCACCTCCGTCCACCAACTGCCCCCAGCCTGACCCTCACCACCGTCCACACACTACCCCCAGCCTGACCCTCACCGCCGTCTACACACCACGCCCAGCCTGACACTCACTGACTGGATCAGTGGTGCTGGAAGAGCACAGCAATTCAGGCAGCATCCGAGGACAGGCAAAATCGACGTTTCGGGCAAAAGCCCTTCATCAGGAATAAAGGCAGAGAGCCTGAAGCATGGAGAGATAAGCTAGAGGAGGGTGGGGGTGGGAGAGAGTGGCATAGAATACAATAGAGAGAGAAGAGGAAAACTTCTTCAAGGCAGGCATCCTTGCAAGAGGATTCGCAGTAGGGATTCCAGCATCTGCAGTCATTGTTTTTACCTCACTTGGCTCACTCAGCCATTCCTGTACTAATATCACCATCTGGTGGTCTGAAGTAGGTACTGCAAATGGCAGTAATTTGAAGGCAGCAGGTTAACTGGTTTAATACTTTTCAATTTGTGGCTGAACATCTCGTAATTTCCATCTTCATCCCTTATTTAATAAACCATTATCTTTCTTCCCTTGATAAATATTTATACATTGCAATAAATCATGAAGTTCAGCCTGTATTCATTGAGTCACAAGGTGAGATATCAAAACAAGGACCCATCTCCTTTCTAGGAGAAAGTGAGGTCTGCAGATGCTGGAGATCAGAACTGAAAAATGTGTTGCTGGAAAAGCGCAGCAGGTCAGGCAGCATCCAAGGAGCAGGAGAATCAACGTTTTGGGCATAAGCCTGAAGAAGGGCTCATGCCCGAAACGTCGATTCTCCTGCTCCTTGGATGCTGCCTGACCTGCTGCGCTTTTCCAGCAACACATTTTTCAGTTCTGATCTCCAGCATCTGCAGACCTCACTTTCTCCTAGAAAGGAGATGGGTCCTTGTTTTGATATCTCACCTTGTGACTCAATGAATACAGGCTGAACTTCATGATTTATTGCAATGTATAAATATTTATCAAGGGAAGAAAGATAATGGTTTATTAAATAAGGGATGAAGATGGAAATTACGAGATGTTCAGCCACAAATTGAAAAGTATTAAACCAGTTAACCTGCTGCCTTCAAATTACTGCCATTTGCAGTACCTACTTCAGACCACCAGATGGTGATATTAGTACAGGAATGGCTGAGTGAGCCAAGTGAGGTAAAAACAATGACTGCAGATGCTGGAAACCAGATTCTGGATTAGTGGTGCTGGAAGAGCACAGCAATTCAGGCAGCATCCGAGGACAGGCAAAATCGACGTTTCGGGCAAAAGCCCTTCATCAGGAATAAAGGCAGAGAGCCTGAAGCATGGAGAGATAAGCTAGAGGAGGGTGGGGGTGGGAGAGAGTGGCATAGAGTACAATAGGTCAGTGGGGAAGGAGATGAAGGTGATAGGTCAGGGAGGAGAGGGTGGAGTGGATAGGTGGAAAAGGAGCTGGGCAGGTCGGACAAGTCCGGACAGGTCAGGGATCGAGTTGCTGGAGGTTAGAAGCTAGGATGAGGTGGGGGAAGGGGAAATGAGGAAACTGTTAAAATCCACATTGATGCCCTGGGGTTGAAGTGTTCCGAGGCAGAAGATGAGGCGTTCTTCCTCCAGGCATCTGGTGGTGAGGGAGCGGCGGTGAAGGAGGCCCAGCACCTCCATATCCTCGGCAGAGTGAGAGGGGGAGTTGAAATGTTG
>NW_025213926.1:24750-25492 GCF_004010195.1 Chiloscyllium plagiosum | reverse complement strand
TCTCACGGCCGTCCAGCACCGCCCCAGTCTGACCCTCCTCGCCATCTACACACTGCCCCCAGCCTGACTCTCACCACCATCTACACACCACCCCCAGTCTGACCCTCACGGCCGACCACACACCACCCATATCCTGAAACTCATCGCTGCACACACACTGCGCCCAGCCTGACCCTCACTGCTGTCTACACACCGCCCCTAGCCTGACCCTCACCGCTGCACACACACTGCACCCAGCCTGACCCTCACTGCCGTCCACACTCCACCCCCAGCCTGATCCTCACCGTCATCCACACACTGTCCCCTGATTGTCCATCAATGCCGACCACATACCAACCCCATATCCTAAACCTCATCGCTGTCTACACACCGCCCCAAACCTGACTTTCACCGCTGTCCACTCACCAACCCCAGCCTGACCCTCAACGCCATCCAACACTGACCCAGCCTGACCCTCACCGCCGTCCGCACACTGCACCCAGTCTGACCCTCACTGCAGTCCACACACTGCACCCTGCCTGACCCTCACTGCTGTCTGCACACCGCCCATAGCCTGACCCTCATCGACGTCAAACACACTGTCTACAGCGTGACCCTCACCGCCGACCACCACAGCCGCCAGCCTGATGCTCACCGCCATCCACCAACTGACCCAGCCTGACCCTCACCACCGCCCACACACTGTCCCCAGCCTGACCCTCACCATCTTCCACATACCACCCTCAGCCTGACCCTCACCACC
>NW_025213926.1:20508-23802 GCF_004010195.1 Chiloscyllium plagiosum | reverse complement strand
CTCACAGCCGTCCCGCACTGCCCCAGTCTGACTCTCAGCCTTCTAAAAACCGCCCCCAGCCTGACCCACACCGCCAACTACTCACCACCCCCAACCTGACCCTCACCGCTGTCAACACACCGCCCCCAGCCTGACTCACACCACCGTCCACACACAACCCCCAGCCTGACCCTCACCACTGCCCACACACCGCCCACAGCGTGACCCTCACCACTGCCCACACACCGTCCCCAGACTGACCCTCACCACTGCCCACTCACTGTCGCCCATTCACTGTCCCCAGACTGACCTTCACCACGCCCACTCACTGTCCCCAGCCTGACCCTCACTGCCGTCCACACAGCACCCCCAGCCTGACCCTCACTGCCGCCCACACACCACCCATATCCTGAAACTCATCGCTGCCCACACACCGTCCCCAGCCTGACCTTCACTGCCGTCCACACACCACCCACAGCCTGACCCTCAATGTCATCCAACACTGATGCAGTCTGACCCTCGCCGTCGTCCGCACACCGCACCCACCCTGACCATCACAGCCGTCCACACACCGCACGCTGCCTGACCCTCATTGCTGTCTACACACCGCCCCTAGCCTGACCCTCACCGCTGTCCACACGCTGCCCCCAGCCTGACCCTCATCGACGTCGAACGCACCGTTCACAGCGTGACCCTCACCGCCGTCCACCACTGCCCCCAGCCTGACAACCACCTCCATCCACCAACTGACCCCAGCCTGACACCCACTTCCATCCAGATACCATCCCCAGCCTGATCCTCACCACCGTCCACCCATCGCCCCCATCCTGACACTACCCCAGTGCATTGATCTGTAAACCAGGAGCAGTTGCCCTCCCAGCATGTAGGACTCTGCATCCCTCCCCAGTGCATTGCTCAGTAACACTGTGTTAGATCCCTGCCCAGCGTGGGGAAACTTGCAGCCCATGCTGGAAGTGACAGGATGTGCAGCTCTCACCCATTTCCAGCTCCATATTTCCATTGGGCCTTGATGAGGGGTTGCTGAGGGTGTGAACGTCACTGCCAGAGAGAGATAGCGGGGGAGTCAGTTTAAACAATAACAAATAGGAGGGGTTTGGGAAATAGACAGAGAGGGGGAGACTGAGAGACAGTGTTATGGAAGGATGTGTTCCCAGGTTTCAGAATGCAGAAATGAAAACATTTGAACAGCATCCTGTAACATAAGTGTTTCCAGGAATGTTAGGTGAACATGATATTGGCGGGAGTTCAGATGATGCAGAGTTTTGGATGAGTATTTGTTCTGCAGATTTGTATCTGGGCGTAGGGTCAGCAGAGTCTTTGACCCATTGGGCTAAATCTATCAATAATTTGTCTCAGTGCCATTTCCATTGACTGTGACAGAGGGATCATCCACACTAGGCCGAGCTAGTTTCCTGGTGCGATCATATCGAACTCACCTCATTAACTACCTACCCATCCCATGGTGTCCCTCTCATTCAATACCAGCTCGATTCTCCCACCCATCATGGCTGGAGGTACTCACCATCGCCCGGATACACCTGGATACTCCGTGATCCCTGGCACTGGTGCCATCTTTAAAAGGCCAAGGGGTACACGGTTGAGCTTTCTCAGTTTGGAGCTGCCCTGCACAGTTTACCCCGAGCATGGCAGATAAGGGGCAATTACACCACGGCTTGTCAACAGGGGCACGGAGGGCCTGGTGAATGGGCGAGTACAGAGGGGGACCATTCTCTTCCCAGAGTGGGCCACACCACCAGACTCACTGAGCATAGTCTGAGCTCCCCAGCCAGCTCAGTGCAGTATCGGTGATCTGAAAAATTGTCCAGCAATACAGGACAAGCACCAATAACCTTCCCCACTCTGTCAGGATAAGGGTCACCGTATTCTCTCTGTTCCCTCACACTCACTGAAAATCATTTATAGCATCCTCCAGCACTAACAGCAGGGCTCCCCACTCCCTCCCTCCCCTTCTCCCATTCCAGGAGAAACAGTTTGGAATATGAGAGGAAGGACCAAGGTGGGTGGTGGAGTGCCGGATATCCGTTCCCTCACACACACCCTCCCCCGCCATGTGGGGAGGACCCTGGTACGAGCCGGAGAGGACCGGGACGCCTCGTGTGGAGATTCTGAAACATTCACGTCCCACTGACCGAGTAAGGAGCAATGTTCAGTGAAGGGCAATTCTCACTTTAAACCCACTGGCAGTTCCGTTTCCCCCCGGCAGAACTTAGAAGCTGTGGCCCTGATGCCATTTCCCTTTTGTGCCGAGCTGGTACAAATGGAATCCCCACGGTCTCGGTGGGCAGGAGGATGGGCTCACAACACATCGTCACCCCCACCTCCCAGGAAGGGAGCACTGAGACTCCCTCCTACAGCTCCCCCTGGAAACAGCTCAGACACTGAAACTAATCTGTGATAGTTACTGCTCTCCCCACTTGTCCTGACATCTTCAACTATCTGTGCTCATATACATGCAACGCTCTCTGCTCCTGCAACCCCTTTATAACGGTGCGACCTGTATTAAACTGCCTTTCAATGTCTTTCCTACCACAGTCCATCACCTCACACTGCTCTGCACTGATCCCCATCTGCCTTACACCTGAACACTACACCAACATGTCACTGTCCTGTTAGAGTTCTACACTCTCCTCCATAGACTTCAGAGTTCTTCCAGAGTTCTTCCAACTGAAATCCTGCCACACTCATGAGTGTGAGCAAGTGAACTACTGATATATTCCCACGGACAGAGTCGAATAATGACATACTGCCAATGGAGCAACAAAACTCCTGACTTATACAAGACAGAGTAGATGAAATATTGACAAACCACAGAGCAAGAGAAATCCGGATAGGTCCCACTTACCGATATTCATCAGGGTATAATGTGATGAAGTTGAAAGTGTGTACTGTACCTTTAAGAGAGGGTGAATGCTGTTTTGAACTGAGAGCTTACAAGCAGCTGTGGTATGAGAGGATGGCAGACCCAGAAACAGTATATTGCTATAGAGTTGGAGTCGGGTAATAAGCAGTTAAGAGAAAGAGAATCCCAGAGTTGTGAATAGTTCATGTAAAATGTTCACTTTCGGAGTGAAAACATAAATTGATGTTTTTATTTAAACAGTGGAATTTGGTAGGTCTGTCACTCATATTTTAACAGTTTACGAGGCGAACTTATGTTTATTTTAAGTTACCAGATGAGCTTCACGCAGTGTCCTAACAATTACTGTGTGTCTATCTGTGTGTCTCTGTGTGGGGCAGGTCTGGCAGTCTCTGTGGTGCTTAAAGTGATGCAAT
>NW_025213926.1:18960-20399 GCF_004010195.1 Chiloscyllium plagiosum | reverse complement strand
TTAAAATATCCCTCAGTTTTGAATCCCCAACTCTAGGGAAAAGACATCAGCCCTTCTGCTTATCTGTACCCCTCACGATTTTGTAAACTTCTGTGAAGTTACCACTTAATCTCATCCTCTCCAGTGAAAAACGTACCAGCCTACCCAGCCTTTCCCTTTAGCTCACTCCCTCTATTCCCAGCAACATCCAGGTTAATCTCTTCTGAACCCTCTCCAGCTTAATAATATCAAGGTCAGTAAAATCAAAGTGAATAGTCAAGGTGTTTTCTAAGGATACGGGGAGACCACAACAAGAAGACATAGGTTTAAGGTGAGAGGGGAAACATTTAAAAGTGACCTAAGGAGCAGCTTTTTCACCCAGAGGGTGGTGTGCCTATGGAATGAGCGGGCAGGGTGACCAGACTGGAGACAGTATTCCAGAAGAGGTCTCACCAATGACCTGTACAACCACAACATGACGTCCCAATTCCGATACTCAAAGGTCTGACCTATGAAGACATGCGTGTTAAACACCTCCTTAACCACACTATCTATATTCGATGCAAATTTTAAAGAATTATACCTGACGGCCTAGGTCTCTGTCCTACAACACTGCCAAAGGTTCTACTTTTAATTGTATAGGTCCTGCTCTTGTTTGCTTTACCAAATCCAATACCTCGCATTAATCCAAACTAAACTCCACCTGCCACCCCTCAGCCCAGTGTGTGATATTACTGCCACCTCCCCCTCCCCCTTCAATTTTAAAATGCCCATCTCCCTCTCCAGGAGGCCTACACACTCCGGTCTTGATTTTCACAAAGACCCTGAGCTTGGGTAGACTTGTATGGTTAGGGGGAGGAGGGACAGATTGCAGACACAGTCAGTGTTGAGGAGGGGGTGGACAGTAATCAGCGGCCTGGTATCATTTCATGGTTTTAGGAAGAAGGTAGTCACACGTGAGAGTTGGGTATTACCGCTCGGTGCTTTGGGACCAGAAATTAAGCTCTTCTTCGTGTCTGGTGTTCAGTAATAAATGTCCATTTGAGACCCTTCATTGGGCAGAGTGTGTCTGCAGGATTTCTTTCCCTAATATTGCAGACTACAGATAATAGCAATTAAAAATGTTTATAGTTAATTTCGATAGCATAGCACATACACTCAATATCCTTCAGTTGAGACAAATATCTTGCATTTGTTTAACAAATGTAATTGTTAAACTGAATTTTTTGTAATTCAGTAATGGTAACCTGATTATAATAAATAGGAGAAAGTGGAGAATGGCAGATGCTGGAGATCAGAGCTGAAATATGTGTTGCTGAAAAAGCGCAGCAGGTCAGGCAGCATCCAAGGAACAGGAGAATCGACGTTTCGGGCATAAGCCCTTCTTCAGGAATGAGGGGGGGGGTGGTTTGCCAAGCAGGCTAAGATAAAAGGTAGGGAGGAGGGACTTGGGGGAGGGG
>NW_025213926.1:17002-18648 GCF_004010195.1 Chiloscyllium plagiosum | reverse complement strand
TGGCCTCCTTCTTCAAAGACCGCAACTTCCCCTCAGGCGTGGTTGACGATGATCTCCACCGCATCTCCTCCACTTCTCGCTCCTCCGCCCTTGAACCCCGCCCCTCCAATCACACCAGAACAGAACCCCTATGGTCCTCACTTACCACCCCACCAATCTCCAGATACATCGTACCATCCTTCGTCATTTCCGCCACCTCCAAACAGACCCCACCACCAGGGATATATTTCCCTCCCCTCCACTATCAGCGTTCCGAAAAAACGAATCCCTCCACCATTCCCTCGTCAGGTCCACACCCCCCATCAACCCAACGTCCACTCCCGCACCTTCCTCTGCAACCACAAGAAATGCAAAACTTGCGCCCACACCTCCCCCCTCACTTCCCTCCAAGGCTCCAAGGGATACTTTCATATCCGCCACAAATTCACCTGCACCTCCACACACATCATTTACTGCATCCGCTGCACCCGTTGTGGTCTCCTCTACATTGGAGAGACAGGCCGCCTACTTGCGGAATGATTCAGAGAACACCTCTGGGTCACCCGCACCAACCAACCCAACCGCCCCATAGCTGAACACTTTAACTCCCCCTCCCACTCCACCAAGGGCATGCAGGTCCTTGGCCTCCTCCATCGCCATATCACGGCAACACGGCGCCTTGAGGAAGAGCGCCTCATCGTCCGCCTAGGAACCCTCCAACCACAAGGGATGAATGCGGATTTCTCCAGCAACCTCATTTCCCCTCCTCCCACCTTATCTCAGTCCCAAACCTCAGATTCAGCACCACCTTCTTGACCTGCAATCTTCTTTCCGACCTCTCCACCCCCACCCCCTCTTCGGCCTATCACCCTCACCTTAACCTCCTTCCACCTATCACATTCCTAACGCCCCTCCCCCAAGTCCCTCCTCCCTACCTTTTATCTTAGCCTGCTTGGCACACCATCCTCATTCCTGAAGAAGGGCTTCTGCCCGAAACGTCGATTCTCCTGCTCCTTGGATGTTGCCTGACCTGCTGCGCTTTTCCAGCAACACATTTTTCAGCTCTGATTATAATAAATCCACACCGAGCTGAAAGCGGGCACTAAAATATGTCCCAAAATCTGGGTATGGTAATGTAGTGTCCCTGCCTCTCAGTCAGTGCTCTGGATTTGATTCCAATTCCTGAGCTTGTGTGGTAGTGTTCCTAGCTCTGGACTAGAAGGCCTGGATTAAAGTCCTGCCTAATGCAGAGGTATGTCACATCAGGTCAGGACAGTCTAATGAACAAACACACAGGACAATAATGTTACAGCTTTATGGGTATTGCCGAGTGATGCTAGTGTCCCTAACTCCGGGCACAAAGGTCCAGACATAAAGCCCACAGAGGTGTCTCAGGATACATCTGAACAAACGGACTAAAATGGATTTAGAATTGTGACCTGATGGAGAAGGGAGAGGTGTCAGTATTGCATTTCAGAATTTCGGCCCGGCATGACTGAAAGTACAGCCATTCGTGTTGATTGGGGCCACATTTCGCAGCAGTAAAGGTTTATAAAATCAAAATGGCCATGGATAGGTTGAGTAGTCAGGGTTTTTCCCCTGGTTAGGGGCGTCCAAAACTAGAGGGAATTGGTTGAAAGTGAGAGGGGAAAGGTTTTGATGAGGCC
>NW_025213926.1:13727-16141 GCF_004010195.1 Chiloscyllium plagiosum | reverse complement strand
CACTCCGTGGCAATTAATTCCACAGGCCCACCACTCTCTGGCTGAAGAATTGTCTCCGCATTTCTGTTCTGAATCGACCCCCTCTAATTCTAAGGCTGTGTTCACGGGTCCTAGTTTCCTCGCCTAGCGGAAACAATTTCCTAGCGTCCACCCTCTCCAAGCTATTGATTATATATTTGCAATACTCAAACAGTTTGCCATTCATCTTTCCATCATAGTTTGAGTAACGTTGCCCTGGATCATAAACGTGTTGTTTTAGCAGATTAAAGTAACTAGCCTAACTTGTTGCTAAAACTGACCCTGATCCAGTTTGAGACCGATATCATCGGCCGTATCACCAACCTGGTTACATTTAACATTTGTTGTGAGCAGTGGAGGAGTGGGACGAGAAAAGGAAACAGTGACCCACAAAGTCGGGGAACTATAGACCGGTGAGCCTGATGTCAGTGGTGGGTAAGGTGTTGGAGGGGATTCTGAGGGATAGCATATACATACATTTGGGAGGGATTCTGAGGGATAGCATATACATACATTTGGGAAGGTAAGGCTGATCGGGGTAGACAACGTGGCTTTCTGCATGGGAAATCATGTCTCATTAATTTGATTGAGTTTTATGAAGAGATAACAAAGAAGATTGATGAAGGCAGTTTGGTAGGCATTGTCAAATGGACGTCAGCAAGGTGTTCATTTAAAGAATAAAGAGCAAAGAAAACTTACAGCCCAGGAACAGGCCCTTCGCCCTCCAAGCCTGAGCCGATCCAAATGTACTGTCTAAACCTGTCGGTCAATTTCTAAGTATATGTATCCCTCTGCTCCCCACCTATTCATGCATCTGTCCAGACGCATCTTAAATGAATCGACCGTGCCTGCCTCTATCACCTCTTCTCGCAACGCGTTCCAAACGCCCACCACCCTCTGTGTGAAGTACTTACCGCGTGTATCCGCCTTAAACATTCCACCTCTCACTTTGAAAGCA
This sequence comes from Chiloscyllium plagiosum, assembly GCF_004010195.1. NCBI lineage: Eukaryota > Metazoa > Chordata > Chondrichthyes > Orectolobiformes > Hemiscylliidae > Chiloscyllium > Chiloscyllium plagiosum. The sequence goes on along the minus strand of NW_025213926.1, from coordinate 15,165 downwards.
TGACCTCTCGTTATTGAATCCTTCAACCTGGGAAAGAGCTCGTCTCTATCCACACTGATTCCTGAAGAAGGGCTTATGCCCGAAACGTCGATTCTCCTGCTCCTCGGATGCTGCCTGGCCTGCTTTGTTTTTCCAGCACTACATTTTTCAATTCTGTCCACCCTGTCTATACCCTTCATGATTTTGCAAACCTCAATCAGGTCCCCCCTCAATGTCCTTTTTTCTAGTGAAAGTAAACCTAAGCTACTCAGCCTCTCTTCATAGCGAGTATTTCATTCTGATTGGTAGACAGATTAGTAAGGTTTGGTCACATGGGATACAGAAGAAGCTAGTCATAATTGCCTTGAAGGAAGAGGGATATTTTTCAGACTGGAGACTTGTTAGCAGCAGTGTGCTGTAAGAATCAGGATAAAGTTCACTGCATTTCATCATTTATGTAAAGGATTTAAATCTGAATATTGGGGCCATAGTTAGTAAGTTTACAGATTACATCAGAAAGGTGGTGTAGTAGATTATCTCAGAGTACAACGAGACCACAATTAGATGGGACAAATGGGCAAGGAGTGACAGATGAAGTTTAATTTAGATAAATACGAGGTTTTGCATTTTGTGAACGCAATCCAGGGCAGAAAATATACACTCAAGGCAAGGCCCGAGGACGCATTCTGAAACAAAGGGACATAGGGCTGCAGGTACATTGTTCCTTGAAAGTGGAGTCGCAGGTCGACAGAGTGGGACAGAACACATTTGGCACATTTCTCTTAATCCGTCAGTGCATTGAGTATAGGGGTTGTGGTTGCATGTTGCATCTGTACAGGATATTGGTGAGGCCACTTTAAGAATACTGCGTACAACTCGGTTTTCTGCAGAAATGACTTACACACAGATGTTCCAGGTGTGGTAGTTTGAGCTTCATGGAGGGGTTGATTAGGTTGAGGTGCTTTCTCCTGGAGTGTCAGAGGCTGAGGGGTGACATTATAGAGGTTTATAAAACCAACAATGGCATGGATATTCTGAACATCCATGTTCTGCTCCCCAGGGTAGGGGAGTCCAGAACAAGAGAGCATAGGTTGGAGGGGAGAGGGTGAATGATTTAGAAGGGACCTGAAGATAAATGTTTCACACAGAGAGTGGTGTGTGTACGGAAAGTGCTGTCAGAGGGAGTGATGAAGGTGGTTACAATCGCACATTTAAAAAGTATCTGAAAGAAGAGGGATATTGGCCAAATGTTGGCAAATGGGACTGGATCAGAGTTGATATCTGATCGGAGTGAACAGATTGGACTAACGGGTCTGTTTCTATTCTGCATGACTCTCTGATTCTATAAAAAGGATGACGAATAATTCTGAAAGGACCTTTCAAGTGGGAATTCTCTTCACTGGAAGTTTATCGTGCCTCCATGCTCACATTGATTGAAAGCTGCATTAGTTAAATATTT
>NW_025213926.1:11716-13519 GCF_004010195.1 Chiloscyllium plagiosum | reverse complement strand
TCTAATGACCCACTCCTGCTCCTCAGTCCCATGTTTCTGTATTCCATCCAGCCCCGCATACCTGCTAGACAGGAGCAGTTGGAGGCTACTTACTGCTATAAACTGGTGCATAGAAACAGAGGAGACCATTCGGCCCTTCAAGACTGTCCCACACAGTTTGAGGTGATTTGGGAAATTTATTTGGAAAACCCAGGCTGGGTATGAAAGAGGCCCCTCATCTCTCTTTACAGAGCTTCCCCTCTCTGCAGCTTGTGCTTCATTTGTTGGTCATGTTGTACACCCAGATTCACTGTGAATACAGCCGCCATACCTCACCCAGAGATGGCTCACAGAATCCTCTGGTCTCCCTGACTGCAATATGCAACAACAGAGCATTCATGAAAATAACACCCACTAAATTTCCAATAAAAAATGTGAGAACATCAGAAGCACGGACAGGTCGTTCACTCCCCAAGCCTGCCTTGCCCTTCACTAAGATCGTGGCTGATCTGCTCTCGGTCTGAAAACCTCTTTAATGTCCAATTCCTCATAGCCCTCACATCTCTGACAGGTCAATATCCATCTATTTCCTCTTCAAATACTTTCAGTCATCTAGCTCCCCAACAGTCTTGAGAAGAGAAATCCTGACATTCAATACCACCTGTTTGAAGAAAACACTTGCTGCTCCTCTATCATGGTTTATTGATATGAACAAACGAGGTTGGCTCAAGGGTTCAGGTAAAAATGACTGGCCTTGATATCAAGGCAGTGGTTGACTTCTGTTGACATCAAGGAGCCCAACAAAACTGGACTTAATGGGAATCAGACTAAACTGTCCAGTGTTTGATGTCAAACATGGCACAAAGGAAGATGTTCATCATCTCAGTCCTGGGTCACCTCTGTGGGAGATTCTCAGGGTAGCTTCCCCTTCACAAACATCTTCAGCTGTTTCATCAATGTCTCCCCGCCCCCACCCTCTGCACCATAAGATCAGAAGTGGGGATGGTCACTGAAGATTCCACAATGTTCAGAACATTTTGTCCCCCCTCAGCTCCTGAACTAGTCTGTGTCCATGTGCAGCAAGACCCAGACTCCATTGAGACTTGTGCTTTTAAAGTGTCGGTAACATTCATGTAACAGCACTGCCTGACACTGCACATTGCCACAGTAAAACAAGAGTTCATTCAGCACCTCACGCTAGTTTCACAGGAATATGAGGAAGCCATTCAGCCCATTGATATTATTGGCGAAGAACAGGGACAACCCATTCAGTGCCTCTAACCTATCACTCAGGAAGAGAAGGAGGCCAATGTGATGTACCACACCACAGCCCCTCGAAAATATTTGAATGCAATAGCCTAGACTCTAATGTTTGCTTATTTTAAAGGGAATGTAAAGTGTCTGTTCCAGATGCAATGTGACAGCATCAAGAGAAATTTCAGAAAGAGTAGGAACCAGGAATCATTCACTGAAGCTTCCAACTCTGTGGAGACCCCAATAGTTTCTGATGTTACTGAGAAACCAAAACCCAGAGATTCTAATTTGCGAGAGCTGGTCACAACCATTCAGGCTGCATTAAAATAAACCTAATGCCTCCCTCGCTGTTACTCAAGTGGTCTTAACTAACCAGCTTGGTAACGGTCGTTCAATCTCTCTCTTAAAAGAAACCAGGACAAAATAACCTCGAAAAGCTACAGCATCATCACACTTGTCAGTGCATCGAGCTGTCAAACAGGAACCAGGGGTAACCAGTCAGGCCCTTGGCCCTGTCCAATCGGACGAGGGAGAAGCCAATCAGCCCCTTGAGTCACTTATACAGGAACA
>NW_025213926.1:9883-11168 GCF_004010195.1 Chiloscyllium plagiosum | reverse complement strand
TAAGGAGATCATTCCTTACAAAGGAGATCAACTCTGTAGAGAGTGCTCCACATGCTCTCTCAGCAAGGCTCTAAAACTGCAGGAAGATGGCTTTACTTATGTACTCGAATCATTATAAAATGAAGGACAGCATACCACTGACTGCACCCATTAGTTACACAGGGTTTGATTCGGAGCAGTCAGCGTAGATTTGTGAGTGGGAGATCATGCTTCCCACATTTGTTAGAGTTCTTTGATGAAGTGACCAGGAAGGTTGATGAGGACAGATTGATTTCAGTAAGGCCTTTGATAAGGTCCCACCTGGCAGGCTGCTCTGGAAGGGGACATCACGTGGAATGCTGGGGGAACTGGCCAATTGGATACACAGTTGGTTTGATGGTAGAAAGCAAAGGATTTAGTGGAACGATGCTTGTCAGACCGGAGGCTGGGTCCATTGCTGTTTGTTATCTATGAATTGGTTTAGAATGTACAAGTTATGATTAGTAAGTTTGCAGATGACACTAAAATAAGTGGGAGCATGGTCAGTGAGGAAGTTTATCAGAAATGGCAGCAGGACCTTAATCAGGTGGGGAAATGGGCCGAGAAATAGCAAATGGAATTTAATATAGATGCGTGATGTCTTACATTTTGGGAACTCAAATCAAGGTAGGAGTTTCATGGTGAATGGGAGGATCTTCAAGGGTGTAGTGGGCAGAGAGACCTTGGGGTTCAGGTGCACGGTTCACTGAGAGTGGAGTCACAGGTAGACAGGGCAGTGAAGAAGGCTTTCGGCACACTGGCCTTCATCAGGCAGGATATTGAGTATAGAAGTTGGGAATTTATGTTGCAGTTACACAGGACTTTGGTAAGGCCGCAATTGGAGTACTGTGTTCAGTTTTGTCACGTTGTTATGGGGAGGACGCTGTTAAATTAGAAAGAATGCAGAAGAAATTTTCAAGGACGTTGCCAGGACCCAATGGTCTGAGTTATAGGGAGAGATTTGACAAGCTAGGACCTTTTCTTTAGTATGTAGGAGACTGAGGGAGTCCTTATAGAGCTAAATAATATCACGATGGTAGGGTTAATGCTCTCAGTCTTTTTCCAAGGTTTAGAGAATCGAGGATGAGAGATGATCAGTTTAAGGTTAAAGGGGAAGGAATAAAAGGGAACCTGAGGGGCCACTTCTTTACGCAGAGGGCTGGTACGTGGATGAGCTGCCAGCAGATATGGTTGGGGTGGGGGGGGGGGGGGTGTACATTAACAACATTTCAAAAGCATTTGGATAAATATGTGGATAGGAAAGGAC
>NW_025213926.1:4818-9782 GCF_004010195.1 Chiloscyllium plagiosum | reverse complement strand
ATTGCAAGTATGTTTGACATGAACATGTATCTTTGATAGAGAGTGTTGAGATGGCCAGTTAGCACTCCTGCTCTACAGCAGTTACTCTGCTGTTGGATGGCAGTGGCTCTCCCTCTAGTGTTCAAATGATGGGTTTATCTACTCCCCATGATACAACAATTCTCATAATTTGATTGCTTTCCAGGTGTCCAAACAATAATATTCAAATTCCGTTGGCTTCTGGTATCCTGGGCGTTATTTAAACTCTTTGGTTGTATTTGAATTGTTGTCAAAACAGCAACCAAAACGCAGGTATCCATTTCCCAGCTAATTGTGACATATGGAACAATCTGACATTTAGCTGGCATCTGTGGCTGTACTTTCTGTTCAACAAAACCCGTTCCGTCTTAAAGTGACCTGACATGCTTTCGGCTACATAAGACCTTCCCCCTTCAGAAAAAAAAGAACCATCAGAATTAAAAGATGGCTTCATTTCTTTTCCTCTAATTCTTAATCCCATTATTATGAAATACAAAAGTATTAATCTCAGTTATATCATTCATATTAATTTTGTAACCTATTTAAACTGGAATAAGTCAAATCTTATCCAAACTTTTTCCTTTAAATCCACGATTACACATTTGCTATCACATTTTAGAACCCACAGCATGTACATTTTGTAAGTTTAAAGTCGGTGTGATAAGACTCCAATGAAATGCTCTCATATTCTGGTCTTTAAATATTCCAAGAAAACGCGAGAGGTTTGTTGTGGTCCACAACCACCTCCGACAATTTATTTGTCACATAAACATTAAAATATTGTCAGGTCAGTGCAAAACTTAATCATTCTTTTTCAATAATGGAGAATGTTGTATTTTTCTTTCTGGTGGATATTGCGCTTTTTCGACAAGTAGCCAATTAGCCATTCAAATCCATCATAACCTTTCTGTATCAATAAATCTCCAAGCCCTACATCCCTAGAAGCAAATAGAATTTTCAAAGGGTTTCAAAATATTTGGTATAGCTAAAACTGGTGCGGTGATTAATCCTGCTTTAAAATTCTCAACTGCTTCCTGGCATTGTTCTGTCCACCACAATTCTGTTTCCTTCTTTACTAAGTCCATCAGTGGTGCCAATACGCTGCTGAAGTTTGGAACAAACTTCCGATAGAATCCACTCAGTTCCGAAAATCAAAGCACCTCTTTCTTCGAGGATGGTCGTGGAAATTCCTCAAAGCCCTTTGTCTTTGTGTTCCATGGGGGCAACCTTCCATGTCCAATGTAAAGTCCCAAGAACGTCACCTCTGCCTTCGCGAATTCTGTTTTCTTTAAGTTTATTACCAAGTTTGCTTCTTGTAATCGTTCAACATGCTCTGGCAACTGTCCCACGTGAGCTTTCAATCACTTGCTAAAGGTCACTACATCATACAGATAAACTACACAATTTGTACATCTGACCATAACTCTGTTCCTGAGTCACTAAACCTGGCTTTGAAGGGAATTCCTATCACTGGTGGCAATACTAATACGTCATTCCCACAGGAAATTTCAGAGTTTTTATCTGCCACCTGCTTCATTCTATGCTGTGCCCTTCAGCTGCTGTTTAGCTAACTCACCTTCTCCATCTAATCTCTCCCTCCCCTCACATACATAATCTGAGTGTGGGATCTCTGACTTCGGTCCTGTCAATTTATATTCAATTAATTCCAAAGAATCTCTCACTTCAAATATTAACTCAAAGGAAGTAAAGCGAGTCGATTTATTTGGGGCAAATCATTTTTGTCTAATGGCAAACAATTTAATGAGACACCTTCGTTCCAATCATTCCGGTAATCCTGACAGTACGCTGTTAATATGGTCTTCAGCGTCTGATGCTAACTTTCCAAGGCTCCCTGCGATTCAGGATGGGACGCCTTTGATTTGAAGTGCTGTATGCCTAAGCCATCCATGACTTCCTTCAACAGCTGAGCGGTAAAATGAGACCTTGGTCTGACTGAATCTCTCTGCGCAGCCCACAGTGAGTAAAAAAAGCGACCAACTCCTCCACCTCCCTTTTTACCTTAACACTCCATAATAGAATTGCCTCTGGAAATCTGGTAGACACATCCATTATGGCTAGCAAATATTGGTTTCCACTTTTATTTTAGATATGGGGAGCTACACAACTAATCATAACCCACGTGGAATGTTCTTCGAATGCAGGAATTGGTAACAAAGGTGCTGGCTTTAGTACTGCCTGTGACTTCCCTACCATTTAGAATGTTTGACATGTACATCAAAAAATAACCACATCGTGTGCATTCCAGGCCACTAGAAATGCTTCTGTCCCTTAGGCTGGGTCTTCTGTACACCTAGGTGACCCCCTGCAGTTAGTTTATGTGCTACCCGTAACACTGTACGCTACCTCTAAAACAATCTGGTACACTTCGGCCCATTTCCCTTCTGCACTAACCTATCAGGGTCTCCATTTTAATTTTAGCATTCTATCGTTAAGTTAATAACGTTCGACAATATATTTTGATTCCTTTTCTCTGTGTGTGCATGTGCATGTGTGTGTGTATGTGTGTGTATATATCTATTGTAAGTCCATTAGCCTTCAGGACTAAATGTGTGTATGTGTGTGTATATATCTATTGTAAGTCCATTAGCCTTTCAGGACTAAAACCCCTGCCTGATCCTCTGTCTGTTCAGGTTCTTTCTGCACCATTACATCAAACAGGGTGTCAGTTAACTACACATCAACTCCTTTGGCTTTTTATTTCGGTTTTCCTTCCTGCTCTAACTTATGACAGTGGAATCTTGATACTATACAGTCTGGAAAAAATCCTGAGTATTTTTCTTTTAACTCCCCAATTCCCTAGTTTTCCTTTTGCCTTCTCCAACACAAGGGGTGCCACTCCAAATTTGGATCCTGTTAAATCGTTCCCAAGAACAAACTGTATTCCTGGAAATGGCACTCTGTCACTCACTGTCACTGTTACTTCCCCAACCTTGATTTGTCATTCCATCCTGATGTTACACAAGGCAATGCTTAATTTCTAACCCCATTCCACAAATTGTCACGATCTTGATTAATATGTCAGAAAGAATGAAAATACTTTTATCTCTCACTATTAGAGGCCGAGAGAAAGTGAGAGCTGCAGATGCTGGAGATGAGAGTTGAACAGTGTGGGGCTGGAAAAGCATAGCCAACCAGGCAGCATCCGAGGGGCAGGAGAGTTGACGTTTCAGGCATAAATCCTTCATCAGGAAAGTGGGGGGTGGGGTAAGGGAGGGGAAAGGAGCCGAGAAATAAATAGGAGGGTGGGAGTGGAGCTGGGTGTAAGATAGTTTGGAAGGCGATAGGTAGATGCAGGTGGGGTGTGACGGTGATAGGTCGGAGAGGAGGGTGATAGGATACCTATCAGTGATCGGACAGCTGGAACCCTTAAACTGGAACCATCATCAACGTTGACTTCACCAAATTCCAAATGTCCCCTCCACCAACCTCTCCTTGATCCAACCGTTCAACCAAGCACTGCCCTCTTGAACCGCCCTAACTGGCCAGCTTCCTTCCCACCTATCGTCTCCACCCTCCCATCCGACATATCACTATCACTTCCACCTACATCTTCCTATTGTCTTCCCAGTGACCCTCCCACCAGCCCAGCTACTACCCTTGTATTTATCTTTCAGCCCTATTGTCCCCCATCACATTCCTGACAATCGGTTTCTGCCTGATATTCGATTGTCCTGCTATTTAGATGCTGCCAGATCTTTTGTGCTTTTCCGGCGTCTCACTTCTCAACTATTAGAGACTGAGCAGATCCCATATCTCACAAAATTATAACGTCTTGTCCTTCTCCCCCTGATCTTTCTGAGTAAACTTTATCTACAGAGGTGAATTCTTTATAGCGATCAGGTACTGACTCCATACCTAGCCCCTGCCTTGGCTGTATCAGGTACTGACTCCATACCTAGCCCCTGCCTTGGCTGTATACTCTCCTGCAGCTCGTCGGATCTACTTGGGGTTTCCTTTACCAGTTTCACTAATGCCACTGGCTTAGCCTCTTGTACCACATCTTTCCCCAAAGTGCCTTCCTTCAACGACCATCACAGTGTGTCCCAGCTTACTTCAATGAAAACACCTTTTCCCAGTGCCCTTCTTAAACCATCGGCACTGTCATTTTATGTGTTCCGCGCCCTTATAGTGAGAGCACCTGAGGCCTTTCACCTCCTTTCAACCCCTTTGGGCTTCTTTTTTCACGTGTGGTAAACTATTGTGCGCTACTGTTCGCTTTGTAATGTGTGAACTTCCCTTCTCCCAATTTCTATCACTCATAGCATGAAAATTCTCCCGAAAGCTAAATTTCATCTCATGGACCAATGCATATTTACCTGCCATTTTTCACGCGCTTCTCGCTTCTTGTACTTTCTGTTCATGCATATGAATTCTTACCATCTCTGGAATTGAGTCTTTAAACTTCTCCAGCAGAATAATCATCGAGCCTCACAGGTCTTATCTATTTTTAAGTCCAGCACCCATCTATGAAAATGACAGTAGTTAATTCTTTCAAACTTAACATAAGTCTGACCTGGTTCCGTCTCTATTTTTATGAACCTCTTTCTATATGCTTCTAGTACCAATTTATAGCCAATCAAAATAGTCAATTTTACATCTGCATAACTTCTTGACCCCTCATCTGACAGCGCAGCACATGCCTCACCAGCTGTGCCCACCAGTTTAATCTGAACTAGCATTACCCGCAAGTTCACTGGAGACGTAAGCTGCCGAGTCATTTTTTTCAAATGAAATAAAAAAGGTTTTGACATTTTTCTCACCGAAATATGGCAAGGTACTAACATAGTTGTATACATCCCGACGTTCTCCCTTCATCTCCATCCTGTTAATTTAACGTTCTTGTCTAATTCCCAACTTCTGAATCTCAAATTCTCTCTCTCTTTCTTTTTCCTCTCTTTCTCTTTATCTCTCTGTTTCCGTCTCTT
>NW_025213926.1:2240-4165 GCF_004010195.1 Chiloscyllium plagiosum | reverse complement strand
GAAGATGGTATTACTCAAGGAAAAAGATTCAGATGAATTGAACAATTGAGTTAAAATCAGTTAATTGGTTTTGCAGAATGTGTCAGATTGAAAGCATGACCCGGGGAGAGACCCTCAGCAGAATGAGAGTATGAAAATGGAAGTGGTACCACATCAGAAACCAGAGTAGGTCACTGAGTACATGACTGATGGGTGAATGGGTCTCGATGTGAACTAAGGGACAGAGAGCAGAATTGCATTGCAGATATTGCAGCTCAAAACTGCGTATTTATGTAGTGCTGTAGACTAAAGCAGCAGGAGAAGCAGAACAGCATTCAACCACAACCTGTAACTTTTAGCCTCGAATAATTTCCTCAGTCTGCCATTACCATCAATATGAGCTATGTTTCAGTAATGACTGTGGGTGAACATGACTGGATCAGAACCACGTGAAGCTAAACCTGACGCGAACCCATTAAAGCTACCACATTTGACAAACAGATCTGATCGAAGCTCCGCAGTCCTGTCACATTCTGACATAAATGGTGACGAATGATTTAACAAATGACTGGAGCAAAGGACTCCACAAATATCCCCATCCTAAATAATCGAACAGCCCTGCACCAACCTCAGCTAGAAGTGTTGAGTTGATGATGCACCTCACCCTCGCCATGATACGCAGAGAATCACAGTTACCAGTCTTCAACAAATTCAATTTGCTGTACGTGACATGAAGAAATAGTTGAACACGGTACGTACGAAAAAGGCAATGGTCCCTGACACCATTCCTGCAATAGTACTGAAGACTTCTGCTACACAACAAGCCGTGTCCCTGGGGAAGCTGTTTCATTCCAGCTCCAACTCTGACATCGCCCTGGTAATGTGGAAAATTACTCAACTATGTCCAGTTCCTAAGAGGACTATAATTACAATCTGACCAGTTACCTCCCCCTCAGACCCACCACGACAGTCAAATTGGTGGGAGTTCTTTTTGACAGAGTTATCAAACAGCACAGAAATAACCTGCTCAGTATGATTTCAGATAAGTCCCCATGTAGAGATGGTGCTGCTGTGGAAAGGTCACTGGATTACTAATCCAGACCAGGCTAATGCTCTGGCAGCTGGTGTAAGTTAAACACAATTGACAAAATATTAAGATGCAAAACCTGGTGTCTGTAAATAGTGACCTTCAAACCAATGTCGATTCTACACACCAATTTGCTTCACAAATGTACTTTCAGAAAGTGAATCTCCCGTGCTTTCCTGGTCTGGCCTAAATGTGACTGCAGACACACAAACATGTGATAAACTTTTCAATGGTCTCTGAATCCGCCAAACAAGACATTCTATTGTATCAAACTGTTCCGAGGTCTAAAGGATAAAACTAGACAGAACACCTGGCCCCAGCCTCAGTATCGGAAAAGGGAATGAGAAACACAGTCCTGTTGACCCTGCAGAAACCTCCTTCCTAACATCTGAGAGCTTGTGACAACATTTACAGACTACACAGAACATCGGGAATGGAGTAGGCCATACAACACATTGAGCCTTCCCCATTCCAGTTCATGTTCAAACATCTCCTCAATGCACTTTTCCCACACACTGCACACATCCCTTAATGTGATTAACCGTGGGAAGCTATAAAGTAGGAAGTGCAGTAGTCCATTTGGTCTGTCGAGTTTGCTACCCAATTCAATATAATGATACCTGAGCCTTTATTTCCATATCTTTCTCCTTCTCTCCCACCATTCCATTACTGTCTCTACGTCCGTATTTATATTCAGTGTCTTGGCTTCCAGGTTCGAGCGCATTCCCCAGGTTCACCAGTTGCCGAGTGCAGACATTTATTGTCATCTCATTGAAGAATGGTCTGTCTGTACCTAATACTGTGAACCCTTATTTTAGACACCAGAGCCTGGGGAATTATTATCCCTGCTTCCAAGCCG
>NW_025213926.1:0-1779 GCF_004010195.1 Chiloscyllium plagiosum | reverse complement strand
GTTCTGTCAGCAGGTTGGGATATATTGTATTTGATTCTCGCAACCAAATTTTAATGGATATTGTGAACAGCTGGGGCCTGATCACCGATCGCTGTGATACCTCAACAACCTTCCTCTGTTAAAAAAAATCTGGTTTTTCAATTTATTTATTTCGTGAATCTGGGTGTGACTGGCTGGGCCAACATTTATTGCGTGTCCCTGGTTGCCCCTTGAGAAGATGGTAGTGAGCTGCCTTGTTGAACCACTGCAGTCCACTGTGGATTCAGTGATGGTAACACCATTGAATGCCAAGGGCAGTGGTTAGATTGTATATTAATGGTGATGGTCACAGTCTGGCAATTGTGTGACCTGAATATTACTTGCCACTTGTCAGCCTGGATACTGTCCAGATCTTGTTGCATTTGGACATGGACTGCTTCAGTATCTGAGGAGCCACAAATGTTGCTGAACATTGTGCAATCATTGGCAAACATCTCCACTTATGACCTTAGAATAGAGGCAAGGTCATTGATCAAGCAGCCCTGAAGATGTTTGGGCCTAGGCCACTGCCCGAGAGACTCCTATAGACTTGTCCTGGAGCTGAGTTGACTGGCCTTTATCAACCATGACCATCTTCCTACGTGTCAGGTATGATTCTAACCAGTGGGGAGTTTGCACCGGATACCAATTGATTCCAGTTTTGTTTACGCCCCTTGATGCCAAACTTGAGAGAAGACAGCCTTGTTTTAAAGGACTGTCACTCTCGCCCCACCTCTGGAATTCAGCCCTTTGTCCATGTTTAACCAAGGTAATGAGGTCAGGAGCTGAGTGGCCCTGGTGGAGCCCAAACTGGGCGTCATTGACCCGGTTATTGCTGAGCAGGTGCTGCTTTAAAGCACTGAGACATTCCACCACTTTACTGATGATCGAGAGTAGACTGCTGGGTTGGTAATTGGCCGGATTGGATTTGTTCTGCTTGTTATATACAGGAGATACTTGGGGTAATTTTCCACGTAATCGGGGAAATGTTATTGTTGTAACGGTATTGGAACAGCTTGGTGAGGGCAGTGACAAGGTCTGGAAAACAACTTTTCAGTCCTATTGACAGAATTTTGTCAGAGTATGTACTCTCTGGGGTATCCAGTATCTCCAACTGAATCTGGATATCGCGTGGAGTGAATCAAATTGGCTGATGGCTGGTAACTCAATTGCTGAGGACCACTGGAGGAAGCTGAGGTGCGTCATCCACTCAGCACTTCTGACTGAAGATTGTTGCGAATGTATCAAACTTATCTTTAACACTGAAGTGATGGGCTTTTCCATCATTAAGGATGGGGATACTCGTGGAATCTCCTCCTCCAATGACTTGTTTTATTGTCCATAACTATTCTCAACTAGAAGTAGAAGGACTGCAGAGCTAAGATCTGATCCGTTGCTTGTGGGATCACTTAGCTCTGTCTATCACTTACTGCTTATGCTGTCTGGCGCACAAGTATGCCTGGTGCTGCTCCTGCCCTCTTGCACACTTCATTGAACCAAGGTTGATCCTCTGGTTTGATAGTAATTGTTGTGAGGGGGATATGCCAGGCCATGAGGTTGTGCTGGAGTACAATTCTGCTGCTATTGATGAAGCGCAACACGTTATGGAAACCCAGATAGATCTGTTCGAAATCTGTCCCAGTTAGCACGGTGATAGTGCCACCTAAAATGGTCGAGGTTATTCTCAATGTGCAGGTGTGACTTTATCTCCACAATAACTATGCAGTTGTCACTCTTACCGATAATGTCATGGACAGATAC
>NW_025213925.1:24898-37418 GCF_004010195.1 Chiloscyllium plagiosum | reverse complement strand
TGGGAAAGGAGTTAACTGCTGTTGATTTTTTTTGTGTGTACATGAACCTGAATGGATTGCAGTTAATTAATTCGACTGACCAACGTGGTTAAGGCAGGAAGGGCATGGTTGAGAGGATGACTCTGAAAAAGGATCACTACTCAAGAAATGACAATTCCGTTTGTCTCCACAGAGGCAGCTTAGAAAGATATGCTACTTTCTCCATCATTTTCTGCTTCTGTTCCTTTTGGAAAAAGGGTGACGTTTCTGGATACCAAGCCACAAACATTGTTAAAGTGCACAGCTGCAGGAGCCTAAGTTTTTTTTTCTCCTGTTCATTCCCCAAGTTTTATTTCCATTTTGCTTTGGTGCTTTTTTTCCTCTTATGTCTTGTGTCAGCCCGACACTGCATCGAGACCAGAATGGTGGACATGGCTTTTCTTGACTTTGGTGACCTCTGGTATCAGCAGCAGGATTGTTCTCCTGCTGTTTTCGACCAGAGGAAGACAGGCTCATCCTGCAATGTGGGACAGCAGCGACGACGGTAGTGGACGCTTCCAACTGGTGGTGTCAGCAAAGGAGCATCTGCAGCCACAGCTGAACATGTGGGCTCTCCTGGCAGCGGTGTGAAGGACGTCTGGTTGCAGAGTGCATGTGAGTTTGATGGTATCAAAGAAATGGTCCGTTTGACGAAGGGATGCTACTTGAGGTGGGGGAACCCCGATGCATTTGTTTCCAGCGCACGTCATAACGAAGTGTTGGAGGTCTCCTGTAAGACTGTTTACTGGCATGGAGTAGATCAGAAGGACTGAACTTTCTGGAAGAAAGATTAGATCTGACCTGTTTACATAATTATTTTTTTATTTTATTCCCAAGGCTTTTGGATTTTTTTGTTTCTTTACTTTTCTAACATTTCTTGTTTCCTAACAATTTGCTCGTTGATATCCGTACCTAGGTACCTTTGTACCTCCAATGGTGCTGTATTGTGACGACTATAAAATTATCATTAGACACAGTTCAGTGTATGAGACAATAAAGTAAATTGATTCAGTTCAGTCATATTTGAAATTTTCAATTGAATTATATCCATTATTTGAGTTTCCAGTTTTGTGGCAGTAAACTGGAATGTTTCAAGGAAACAGAGCATTCTAACGGAATGTAGATGAAGTTGACGTTTGCAAACATGGAACATTGTACGGTTTTTGTTATATCTCAGTTGCACAGAACTGGAGATCCACTGGAATCCAGCGACTAATCACAGGGGCACTGTTCGAATAAAATTTGGTGAAGGCTTCTATTTGGTAAATTGAAGAATCACGAAACATGTCATTTTAACGCTGATGTCCATCCAGAGATGCTTTCGAACTTGCTGAGTTTCTCCAACAATTTCTGTTAATAAATTTACATAAATGATGTAGCCGAGATTACCTGTCTCTGTCCTTCTCTGTTCCCACTGGTAAACGATAATATCCAGCACCAAACCTATGTGCAGAATGTCCATTCGTCTCTGAGAACCTGTTACTTACTTTATAAACAACTACCATACGTGAATGCTGCTGTCTAAAAAGTATAATTCGGTCTTCTTTCGGTTCTCCAGCACCTGTTGCAAAACAGAAATGTCAATCTTCAAACCATTTTGGTCATTCTATCATTTAGTTAGGGTTCTTCATTGTTCGTCGTATGTCAACAATGAATAATTGAAGTAATTTTGTTGCTTAATCACTTTTCTTGAACTTTTGCAAACGTATTTGTAAAGAAATATGCCATTTTCCCATAATGCAGACACTTGCTGATACGGTACTTCTAATGCTGTCTGGATTTATTTTTAACTCTTCAAGCTGAAGGCGAGCTTTTATCTTATTTCACAAAAGATAAAAGATTACAAGACCTTTCTGCACCATCACAACATGCATGCATTACGACAACTCACAATTTTTGTCTTCCTGGAATCTCCATATGGTGTGAATTTCGAAACACGTTAGTCCAGTTTTTTTCCTGAAGCTTTATTCATGGAAAATGTACCTTCCACCGTGGGACATTTTATAGTTCTACTGAACTCTCCGACTTCAAATCAGGTTTTGCTGAAGCAGTTCACCAGAGATACATTTTAAAGTGTTCATAGGATGCACATTCCTTGAAATGCTTACACGAGAGTATTTTTTCTGTATCAATATGTAGATGGTGCTACAATGTACTGTGCAGCGTTAGCACTTTGCCTTCCAAATGTAGCAAACAAATGCTTGAGAGAACACGCAGCTACATTTGAGTTAAGTGCAAGCACAAAACCGTGTTATTTCAGTTTCCATTTGAAAAGGATAAATCTTATCTTCACAAATTGCAGTCATGCAGATTTTGTTAAAGTAAGACAGGGCCTAGCTAACATGTACTTGGGACAGTTACGTGAAAGCAAATCAAAATAAGAGCAGGGGTGTGTTCTATGATTACTCGCAGCAATTTCATTTACCATAAAACAATGAAGCAACAAGCCCAGAGATGCACGCATTAGATGATATTTTCAGGAGAAAGTGAGGACCGCAGGTGTTGGAGTATCAGAGTTGAGAGAGTATTGCTGGAAAGGCACAGCAAGTCAGACGGCATCCGAGGGGCACGAAAAATCAACGCTACAGGCATAAGCCCTTCGTCAGAACTTCAGGACTGGGAAAAATGGGAATGATGGATGCATTTCAGGAACGAAGGGAGAAAAACAACGGGGTACCAAAAAGAATGCAGGAGGTGCAGGAAGAACTAAAATGGATAAGTCCCCATGGGCCAATGTTATCTACCTGTGGTTAGTGAGGGAAGCATGAGAAAAGATTGCTGATGACTTGACCAAAATCTTTACAAACTTGCTCGCCACCGAATTGGCCATTGAGGAGTTTCAAGCAGCTGATGCTGTTTCTCCGTTGACTTCGGGACATAGTGATAATCCAGGTTACCATTCACAGGTGAGTCTCACGTCATTGATTCAAAAGCATTTGGAGAGAATGCTGAGAGAAAGGATTCATGCGCATTTGGGAACGCATAGCTAAATTACCAACAGTCAGCATGGCTTTGTGTCGCGCACCTTACATTTTACAGTCATGAAATAAATTTCCGAGGTAGTGCAAACATGATTATTGAGGACAGAACATTGGGTATTGTTCGTAAGGCTCGTAAGGCTTTTAAAAAGGTCCTCACCGTCGGCTTATTCAGAACAGCAACATGCATAGGATCCACGGTCACTTGGCTGCTTGGCTTTCCACTAGAGTACAGTATGTCGTGGCGGATGGCTTTTTTTTTGGTTGGAGTCACGTGACACATAGTGTTATGCAGGGACCTGTACTGGTACCTCTGCTCTTTGTGATACAGACACAGCACACATGTACACACAGGAATGCGTTGGAAAAAATGTAGATGGGTGGATTAGTATTTTTGCAGAGTAAAAAAAGTTCAGTTAACTTATGAATAATTTAGAAGTTGATCAAAGTATCCAGTGGTATAAAGATCATTTCCCAGATATTGGCAGAGAAATGGCAGGCCAAGTTTAATACAGATAACTGTGTCTTGCTGCTTTTTTGCAGATGAAATGTTAAGTAAAATTATACACTTAATGGCAGACCTGATGTTCAGGTATCCAGAAAGCACTCATGTACAGGGATCGTCTGGTTCATGACTACACCTCCCTGAATATGACCACGGTGGGAGAGCAGACTTAAGGCTTGATTGCTTTTATCGTTTGGGGAATTAAATAGAGGAGTCAGGTTTGCATTTTGCAAATTATTAAGAATTTGAATTGATCAAACTTAGAGTATTGGGTTCAGTGCTGACCGTTTTATTTCAGGAAGATGTGAGAGCTTTGGAGTGGGTGGGAATATATTTGCCATTATGTTTTCCTGGATTGGAAAATATGCGCTTTATGGAGAAGCTAGAAAAATTGGGGCACTTCTTCTGAAGCGGCGGAGGGTGAGGCAAGACTTCTTAGAAATCTACAAATTTATGTGATGCACAGATCGAGTTAATGATCAGAATCTCTTTTCCAGAGTCGACAGATCTAGCATTAGGGGAGGGTGACATTTCAAACGAGACGGGAGGGCATTTGTTTTTTCATGATAGAGTTACAGGAATGTGCTGCCAAGGTAATGGTGGAAGTAGATCCACTTGGGCGATCTAACGGACTTTTAAATAAGCATATTAATATGCATGGAATGGAGTGATATGGCGCACAGACAAGCAAAATACATTAGTTTCATTTGGCCTCAAGTTCAGTACATGATCATAGGCTGAAGCTCCTTTCCTTTGTGTTGAGTTGAAGGTAACATGTTGGGGTGTGTGGAAAGTGGGGTGTTAAAAGCTCAAGGACACAATTAGAAGAGAAAATTGCGATCTGAGAACATCCTGGCAGATAAGATTAGGAAAAATCAAAAATGTTTTACAAGGATAAAAAAGGTAAAAAAAAAAACTAATGAGGGAAATATTAAGGTCGATGAGGGACGAAGGCCTAATCTGTGGGTGAAAATCAACAACATTGGACGACTGCGAATTGTATACTTCACACATATCTTCCCTCCGGACAAGGAATATTTAAGTGCAAACCGTTACCACGTTATGTGTGATGTTCCTGAGCAGATTCAGAGAAAAACATGGAGTTTTAGGTGATTTTGGTGGATTTAAAATTGAACAAATATATACATCTCAACACGAGTTGTATCCTAGACTATTGCAGGAGATAACGAGTAAAAAAGCTGTACTGCTGACACAATTTTGGACTTATCTCTGACAACAGGGGAGGTGCCAGAGGTCTGGAGGACTGCCAGCAATTTTCCAAATTGCAAGAATGTGTTCTACTTAGAGCAGAGAATTACTCGTTAATTAGTGGAACCAAGGATTTCTGATACTATTGGAGAAAATAGTGAAGGATAAGTTTCAAGTCTGTTCAAATTCTGAGCGTCATTGCATCCTTACAGTGCACAGGCAGGCCATTCAGCCCGTCGAGTCCACACTTAAACATCTAAGAGTTGCTCCCGCCAACCTATTCCTGTGAACCTGCATTTTCCATGTCTAATCCAGCTATGCTGCACAAGTTGGCATGGCCAATCCATCTAATCTTCCCATTGTTGGACTTAGAGGGACAGTGCTGATCAGGGATATCAGCGTGGATATGACAGACGGAGAAAGTGAGGACTACAGATGCTGGCGATCAGAGTTTAAAAATGTGTTGTTGGAACAGCGCAGCTGGTCAGGCAGCATCAAAGGAACAGGAGAATCGACGTTTCGGGCATAAGTCCTTCTTCAGGAATGAGGCGGGTGTGCCAAGCAGGCTAAGATAAAATGTAGGAAGGAGGGACTTGGGTGAGGTATGTTGGGAATACGATAGGTGGAATGAGGATACGGTGAGGGTGATAGTCCAGAGAAGGGGTGGGGGGAGAGATGTTGGGAAGAAGATTGCAAGTCAAGAAGACCGTGGTGAGTCTGAAGGTTGTGACTGAAAAAAGATGGGGTAGGAGAAATGAGAAAGCTGGAGAAATCTGCATTCATCCCTTGTGTTGGAGGGTTCTGAGGCGGAAATTGAGGTGCCCTTCCTGCAGGCGCCGTGTTGCTATGGTCTGGCGATAGAGGAGGCCAAGGACCTGTATGTCTTTGCCGGAGAGGGGGCGTGAGTTAAAGTGTTCAGCCACGGGGTGGTTGGGTTGGTTGGTGCGGGTGTCCAAGAGGTGTTCTCTGAAACATTCCGCAAGTAGGCGGCCAGTCTCCCCAATGTATAGGAGTCGACATCTGGTGCAGCGGATGCAGTAAATGATGTGTGTGGATGTGCAGGTGAAGTTCTAAACATATGCAACGATCCCTTGCGTCCTTGGAGGGAAGTGATGGGGGAGGTGTGTGTGCAAGTTTTGCATTCCTTGCAGTTGCAGGGGAAGGTGCCGGGAGTGGAGTTTGGGATGGTGGCGGTTGTGGACCTGTCAAGGGAGTCACCGAGGGAGTGGTCTTTTCGGAACGCTGATAGGGGTGGGGTGGGAAATATATCCCTGGTGGTGGGGTCCGTTTGGAGGTGGCGGAAATGACGATGGATGATACGATGCATATGGAGGTTGGTGGGTTGGTAGGTGAGGACCAGTGTGGCTCTGTTCTGGTGGCGATTGGAGGGGCGGGGCGCAAGGGCAGAGGAGCGGGAAGTGGAGGAGATGCGGTGGAGAGCAACGTCGATCATGTCTGGGGGAAATTGCGGTCTTTTACGAAGGAGGCCATCTGGGTTGTTCGGTTTTGGAAATGGTCTTCCTGGCAGCAGATGCGGGGGAGACGAAGGAATTAGAAATATGGGATGGCGTTTTTACAAGGGGTAGGGTGGGAGGAGGTGTATCTAGGGAGATGTGGGAGTCAGTCAGTTTACAGTAAATGTCCGTGTTGATTTGGTCGCCCGAGATAGAAATGGAGAGGTAGAGGAAGGGGAGGGAGGAGCCTGAGACGGTTCAGGTAAATTTGAGGACTAGGTGGAAAGTGTTGGTCAAGGGGATAAACTGTTCAATCTCCTCGTGGGAGCACAAGGCTGCACCGATACAGTCATCGACATAGCGGAGGAAAAGGAGGGTTGGTGGTGCCAGTGTAGCTGCGGAACCTGGACTGTTCCACATATCCTACAAAGAGGCAGGCATAGCTGGGGCCCATGCGGGTATCCATGGCTACTCCTTTGGTTTGAAGGAAGTGGGAGGACTGGAAAGAGAAGCTGTTCAGAGTGAGTACCAATTCAGTCATTCGAAGGCGGGTGTCAGTGGAAGGGTACTGGTTGGTACGGCGGGAAAGGAAGAAGCGGAGGGGGTTGAATCATTCGTGATGGGGGATGGAGATGTACAGGGACTGGATGTCCATGGTGAATATAAGGCATTGGGGACCGGGGAAGCGAAAATCATGGAGCAGGTGGTCGCCGTGGGTTCTGTCCGGAACGTCAGTGGGGCGTTCATAGATTAAGGGGTCAGGACCCTGCAGAGGTATGCAGAAATGAGTTCTGTGGGGCAGGAGCAGGCTGAGACAATGGGTCTGCCGGTGCACTCAGGTTTGTGGATTTTCAGCAGAATGTAGAAACGGGCTGTACGGGGTAGTTGGACTATGAGTTTGGACGTGGTGGATGGGAGATCCTCTGAAGTGATGAGGTTATTGGTTGTCTGGGAGATGATGGTTTTGAGGTGGGAGGTGGATTCATGGTCAAGGGAGCAGTAGGATGAGGTGTCCGTGAGCTGGCGTTTAACCTCTGTGGTGTAAAAGTCAGTGTGTCCGCGAGCTGACATTTAGCTTCAGCGGTGTCAAGTGTCCGCGAGCTGGCGTCCACCACAAATTCACCTGCACCTCCAAACACATCATTTACTGCATCCGCTGCATCCGATGTGGCCTCCTCTATATTAGGGAGACAGGCCGCCTACTTACGGAACGTTTCCGAGAACAACTCTGGGACACCCGGACCAACCAACCCAGCTACTCTGTGGCTCAACATTTCAACTCCCCCTCCCACTCCACAAGGACATGCAGGTCCTTACACTTCTCCATCGCCAGACCATAGCAACACGACGGCTGGAGAAAGAGCGCCTCATCTTCTGCCGAGGAACCCTCCAACCACAAGGGATGAACTCAGATTTCTCCAGTTTCCTCATTTCCACTCTCCCACCTTGTATCAGTCCCAACCCTCAAACTCAGCACCACCTTCCTCACCTGTAAACGGCTTCCTGACCTCTCTGCCCCCAACCCATCCACGCTCACTTTAACCTCCTTGCACCCATCGCCCCTCCCCCAAGTCCCTCCTCCCTACCTTTTATCTTAGCCTACTTGACAACTCTCCTCATTCCTGAAGAAGGGCTCATGCCCAAAATGTCGATTATCCTGCTCCTTGGATGCTGCCTGACCTGCTGCGCTTTTCCAGCAGCGCATTTTTCAGCTATGATCTCCAGCATCTGCAGTCCTCACTTTCTACAGCTGTACAAGTTAATGGTAAGGCCACATATGGAGTACTGGGTACAAGTGTGGTTGTCTTACTTTAGGACAGATGTTAAGAAATTGGAAGCATGAGAAAAGATTTACTGGGATGTCAAACAGACTGGAAGGTTTAAGTTATAAGGGGAAAGTGGATAGGCTGGGTTTTGTTTTTAACCTAGAATGTTGGACGCTCAAGGGTAAACTTATGTAGGTACAACAAATCATGGGGGGCACAGATAAGGCAATATCCAAAGACTTTCCCCCAACTTAGGGATAGTAAGAAATTATTTCAATTTGAGAGGGGAAAGATTTAAAAGGGATTTTTTTCACACAGATGGTGGTGCGTATATTGAATAAGCTGCCAGTGGAAGTCGATACAGTTACAAGACTTTAATGACATTTGAACAGGGACATGGATAGAAAGATTGGCAGGATATGTGCCGAATGTGGGTAAGTGGGACGACTCCAGGGATGTGTAGGTCAGGTGAATTAGCCATATGAAATGCACGATTACAGGGATACGGTAGATGGGTGACCCTAATTCAGATGGAATTTGGAGAGTCGGTGTGGAATTGTTGAATAGACTCACTTGTTGCCACACTTTTGGGATTCTATTCTATGATCTCTAGTTCAGAAAATCTGGTTTGAATGGATATGTTGGATCGGTTTCCGTGCAGTAAGACTGAGATCAGACAGTATGTGACCTGAACGGTGAAACACAACTCTTTGACACATCTGATACAGTCATAAAGACAGATACATGAAAACAGACTCCTCTGTTCAACTTATAGACCTTCATTATCCTATCCAGATGTGACGCCACTTTCAAGGAACTGGGAACCTGCATTCCAAGTCCTCTTTGTTCAGCAACATTCCCTCGGACCTTACCATTGCGTATCATTAAGAACCATCCTGATTTGCCTTTCCAAAATGCAGCACCTCACATTTATCTAAAATAAACTCCAACGACAACTTCTTGGCCCAGTGGCCCGTCTGATCAAGAACTTGTTCTCTGAAGTAACCATCTTCGCTGTCCACTGCACCTCCAATTTTGGTGGCATTTGTAAACTTGAGAACCATCCCTCTGATGTTCATATCCAAATCGTTGAAATAAATGATGAAAAACAGTGAATCCAGCACCGATCCTTATGACTCGCCATTGGTCACAGCCCTCCACCTGAAAATCAATCCTCCACCATCAACCTTTTTCTTCTACCTTCGAGCTAGTTCTGTATCCAGATAAGTATATTATTCCGTATGGCGTATCCTTACTAACCAGTCCGCCATGAGGAACTTTGTTGAACACCTTACTGAAGTCAAATAGATCATGTCCACTAATCTGCACTCGTCAATGCTATTTGTTTCTCAAAACAACTCAATGAAATTAGTCAGACTCAATTACGACGCACACAGCCATGTTGACTATTAGTAATCAGTCCGTGCTTTTCCAAATACACACTTTTCCAAATAAAATACATCCAAATACTATCACTCAGGATTCCCTCCAACAACTTGTCCATGATTAATGTCAGGCTCACCAGTCTATAGTTCCCATTCAATTGTAGAGCTAGCAGTGGTTGCACTGACATGGAACGAAGGTTAATAGGTAATTTAATATTTTCAAAAACCTTCCAACTTTTTTTTTAATTTCAGGGCATATTCAGTTGGGAAGGTGAAACACCATGGCTGAAATTTGAACAAGAGAGAAAATTTGAAATCTTCAACATTCACACAGGTATTTTCAAAGAGTAGAAAATGTCTTCTAACCTGGAAAAAGGCTGCTGAACTCGAGCAAAACGTTGACACATGCCGAGGCAATAGGCTCGTTGTTAAGTAGGATGAGGGAAGGAAGTGACCATTTCGAAAAAGCTTACTCATCAAATGGCCCAATGGCTGGAATGAATGTGGGCTTTTCTCCCAAGTAGAGAGACAGTGCCTTCTGCGCCACTCGACCCAAGGACAACATTCCTTATTTATCATTCTGTCCATTCCGAAGGTACTCGTAATAGCCTCCTTTAGTTATTCCAAATACAGTTGAATGATTCATTAAGGAGTTAATCTTTCACTCAGGGAAAATTCTCACCCATGAACCCAGCAGCAGCAACAGTAACTGTGGGAGAGAAAGGGCTTCGGGCTTGATGCTTTTTCCAGTCTGTGTGAAAATTCCTTGTTGATTGCTTTCTTCATTTAATCTGTCTATCCCTTTATGAACGTTGTAATTTTATTACAATCTTGTTTATTCTTCTAATCTTCAGAGAAAATATGCTCAGTCTCCTCAATCGCTAATTTATAGGACAGCCACACCACCTCAGCAATCAGTTTAGTGAACATTCCTATGCTCCTTCTTAGGTAAATAAGCAAGATGACTAGATGTGCCCACAATACTCCAGTTGAGATTTCACGTCTAGAATGAAAACTCAACAGTTAACGTAAGATTTGCCTTCTGAATTGTTTTCTGCACCAACATGCTAACGTTCAGTACCTTGTGAACAGGAATATCTTGGTCCTTCTGGACCTCAATATTTTCAAACGTTTACCATTTATGAAGTGGTCTGCACCGTCAGATTTCCACCCAAAGGGGATTACCTTGTACTTATTCACATTCTCTTCCATCTCTCATGCTCTTCTCTGTTCACTCGGCCTATTTAAGTCCACCTGAAGCCTCTTGGCACCTTTGTCAATATTTGAAATCCCACGAAGTTTTATGTCATCTGCAAACTTGGAAATATTACAATCGGTCCCCAGAGCAGGGGCACAAGCACTAGTCCTTCTGGTCACAGCTTGACAACCTGAGAATGACTCTTTTAATATGATATTAATGAATAACAGCACGGTTTGAAGAACTGATTGGCTTCCTGTTCGTATTTGCTATGGGATTGCGAGGACCATGTGTCGATTTACAATGAGATACCCGGAATATGGGGTGGGTGGTTATTATTAAGGATGCAATGGAAAGTATCACCAACATTGAAATCTTCATGCTGAGTACCGAGTGAAATCAGCTGATTATTGAAACATTTCTTGATCCTTCTCCACTTTCAACTGTTTTCTGTTAACAGATCCAATTGCCATGCGCAGGTGGATTGAAGCTGTAAAAAAGATCTCACCAATTTATTTTGTAGTAATTGCCAAATCATGAAATGGTACTGAGGAATTGTTGTAATGATAATATAGCTAATATCGAGAACTGTTTTCTCTTTGTTTTAGCTGAAGTTGTTCAACAGAAACACAAATAGATATTCCATTTACGAACTGAAAGGCTGAGTGGATACTATCCTAAGAAGGGAAAGATGAGTTTCCAGCTAGTTGATCGATATGCTGAGTGAATGCTCAACACCAATGTGTGATATTTGACATTTCCAGAAGATGAACTTCTGGTAAGAGGTTGAGTCCGTGAAGAGTGGAGAGAGAAACATCCCTGGAGAGAACGAGAAAAAATAGTGAAGCCCTTGGGAAGGAAAATGAGCTTGATGGATTGAGGCTGGCTCCTGGTGGACTGTGGAATGTCAATGAATTCTATGACACAGTTAAACACCGCGGTGTGAAGGCAATGCTGAAGGATTCCAAAATCTGGCTCCCGAATGTCAAGTATTAATGTCATGCTATCTTGGTTCTTAAATCCTTTCTGAATCCTCGCTCGTTAAGTAATATCCTTCCTGTAGCAGAGTCACCAGAATTGCCAGGCGGGAGGGTTATGTTGTCTCATTTTAACGGAGATTGGAATTTAAGAAGAAACAGAAATACAGCAAATTTTGCGGTCGTGATCATGAATATCTTGGAGATTATTTCTGATAAAGGATTTAGAGTGAACTGAGGCGGATTGAGAGGTTTTAAGGTGACGGTACATTTGTATAGATCTTCTGAGCTGAGATGAACGCTGGGGTCTTTTGGAAGATCTGAAGCGTGGACTTTGATGTGAATTATCCATGAATTTTGAACTTGTTAATGCGCAATTTCCCTTCTACACGTGACTCTATGTAACTCTGGGCGAGAGCAGAAGGGTTCTGCCAGTTCTGACACGTTGACTTGATTAGTTCTCCAGTACAAAGATAGTATGAAGCCTAGTGTTAACTCCTGTGAGATGGTAAAACTGAATTCACAGTCATGGCATGAACACTCTATCGCCTCCAAATCTTGGAATCATGGAGTCTTGCAACATGGAAACAACAGACCCTTGTTTCCAACTGATCCTCGCTGACCAGGTTTCCCAAACTCAACTAGTCCACTTTGTCTGCAATGATCGATTTTCCTCTGAACCTTTCCGATTCACGTACCTGTCCAGATAGCTTCCTCTGGCTGTTCATTCTGCATACAAACCACCCTCTGTGGAAAACGTTGCCCCACACGTTCCACTTCCTCACCCACTAATCTCTCGGCCTCTGCTCGAAACACGAACCAGGTCTCCACCATTAAATGATTAAATCCTGCCCTTGTTTACTGTACAAAAATGCAATAAACTCCATCTGCCACTCCTCAGCCTGTTTTCCCAATTGGTCACGATCCCTTTGCAATCTCAGCTAACCTCCTTCGCTATTGAGCATACCAGCAAAGAGATTGGTGTAAGGAAGGGGCTGAGCACTATTTCTGAAGCACGAGCATGGACAGT